>NC_140213.1:26019232-26199232 GCF_951802725.1 Rutilus rutilus
ACAGCATTATAAAAATCGAAACAATTCGGATAATGAAGTATCTAGTACAGTGACCGGGAGGGGACATGTTCGGTTTACTTAGTTTAGTCATGAGCACTACATATCAACTCGTGGGAAAGTGATAATAAGTCAAGATAATTTTGTTGAGGTAACGACATCTTGGCCTATTTCTAATGGCCACGAGTTAAATGCGTAAACAATCCTGCGTGATCAACTGCTCTGGATAGGCCTATAATAATATTTATTTTTAATTAAGAATGATAAAATAAGGGCTAAATTAAGAAATTATTATATTAACCTATATTATAGCGTATCATATTGCATATGATGTTGCCTATAGACAGCATTCGAAAGAAGTTTGTTTTTATTAATAAATGATAAAAGAATAGAGAAAAAGGCCCAGCAGAGGTTGTACTTCCTTTGCCAGCTGAGGAAATTCAACTTGCCACAGGAGTTGCTGAAACAGTTCTACTCCGTCGTCATTGAGTATCCTGTGATGGGGCCCTAATATACACCCTGCGCAATGCAAAGTGTTTTTTGCTACTTTCAGCCCGACGCAGTTATCATTTTCACGTCCTACGCCATGTTGTTTAAATAGCAAATGCATTTGCGCCCATTTGTGCGCCAGTGGGCGTGCTGGTCTGAAAACGAGGTGTGTTCAGGCACATTGCTATTTTGTATGGAAGTTTTTTCCTAACATAATTAAAATGAAAATGAAAATGCTTAAAAAGATCAAATAATAAATCAAAGTCTCAAAACAACTGTTCAAATGATAAATCAAATGGTCAAAATATTAAATAATAAATCAAACTCTCAAAATGGCTGCACAAATTATAAATCAAATGCTCAAATGCAATTTCATTTCCTCATTCGGATTTGATTTTTAATTTTCATTATCAACCCAGTATAAACCTGTCATAATTAAATCTATAAGTCAGTGCTCAAATTATAAATCAAATGCTCAAATTATAAATCAAATGCTCAAATTATAAATCAAATGCTCAAACGCACATCGAAAATGATAAATCAAATACTCAAACGGAAGCCGGAAATGATCAATCAAATGCAAATGAGGAATGTCAATCAAGTAGCGTGGGCGGAGCTTTGAGACAGACCTCATGGACGACATCGTTTTTTTTATTTATTTTTTTATTAAATGGACAAAAGTTTAATAACTAAACTTTTAAGGGATGTAGCAGAGGCCCTGGAGCAGAGCTCATTGACAACAGGTGAAGCAGTCGATTCAATAATTGACAAGGTAAACACATTTTCGGGTGACACCTTTTATGTTCCCTGTATGAAATAAAAATGAATAAATATGACTAAAACCATATATTGCTATTATTACCTTCTTTATTATTTTTCACATGCAAGATACATGGGTGCAACATAACATTCTAATCATTATTAATTAACATACAATTTCAGAGGGCACTAATTAAATCAATCAATTAATCAAGTTAATAAATGGTGTTATAAATTGGGGAGATGACCACACAACATTGCCACCTGAATTTCTATTTTTGCTGTCACATTCCAATAATGGATCCAAAAATGTATGAAGAAAACATGAGCTATAAAACTCAAGGCACATACCCATTTGGCATAAAAAAAAAAAAAATCTATTCTAAATTACAATTATTCTAGACAGTGCAGATAATTTCACATACAGGAGTAAGGTATAGTGAAATAACAAGACTTGATACAAACAAAAAGCCCATACTTGTCCATGGACTATAGCTTTCTTATAATTTACTTGCCAGCATTAGAACATCAAAAATAACCTATCCTGCAATTTCAGTTTAAATGAGCCTATTTCTTTCATTGGGCCTTCAGAACCTATTTAAACCTTAATAAACATTGCACTGAAATAAATTTGAAAAGAAAAAGGTGGATGAAATTGGCAGATGAGGAAAAACTCGCTTCGAATAAAAAAATTAAATAAAAAAATTAAAAACAATACAATACTTTTTAAACCTTTCGTCTTCCCGTACATTCAGTTGCGCTTCTTGCTCGTATTCAGTTCTGATGGTAAGTATGGTAACTCGGCAACTACGCATGACTTGTAGGCTAGTATGATTGCCTAAAGGGAACAGAATCGACTGCTTCACCTGTTGTCAATGAGCTCTGCTCCAGGGCCTCTGCTGCATCCCTTAAAAGTTTAGTTATTAAACTTTTGTCCATTTTATATATATATATATATTTTTTTTTAAATCGATGTCGTCGATGAGGTAAACACAGTAATGTACACAGATAGCGGCTGAGGTACCCCAGCCCGTTCTGTCTCAAAGCTCCGCCCACGCTACTTGATTGACATTCCTCATTTGCATTTGATTTATCATTTCCGGCTTCCGTTTGAGCATTTGATTTATAATTTGAGCATTTGATTTATGATTTGAGCATTTGATTTATGATTTGAGCATTGACTTATAGATTTAATTATGACAGGTTTATACTGGGTTGATAATGAAAATTAAAAATCAAATCCGAATGAGGAAATGAAATTGCATTTGAGCATTTGATTTATAATTTGTGCAGCCATTTTGAGAGTTTGATTTATTATTTAATATTTTGACCATTTGATTTATCATTTGAACAGTTGTTTTGAGACTTTGATTTATTATTTGATCTTTTTAAGCATTTTCATTTTCATTTTCATTATGTTAGGAAAAAACTTACATAATTTTGAGGCAACTGAAATAGACCGCGCACTTTATTTATTTATTTTTTATTTAAAGAGCGCGTTAGTAATATGCGCCTATAGGTGGGTCCACAACGCGCGTACACTTTGTCCCGTAGATCCGTTTCCTCGCTAGAGAAGCGTTCAGTTTTTCCGCTTGAAACTTCCGCCATGTAAATAGCGAATTTGCCATGGCGCGAGCACAACTGGCTTTTAAAGGGAATGTGAGATGAGACTATGATTGGTTTATTGCACGTTATGCCCAAAACACAGCCATTACTCATTAAGAGAATAGGGACAACCATTTTAGACCATGCGCCGGGCACGCCAACCATTTTTCCTGTCGTTAAATTAGCAAAAGTGTTTGTAGGAGCCAAAATGTGTTCATAAGGGTTATGTGTTGTTCTTATTTTTGACCATTGAGTGGCGCTGTGATATCAGTGTATATAGGTAAGCCTCCCTTATGTTGTAGATAGGTGTGTTGACCCGGAAAGGCAAAAAAGTTTTGACCGCAATAGTGAAAGCAGTGAACGAATGTCAACTTCTCTCTAATACAAAGAAAAAGCAAAATTGGACATTATGCACGGTGGTGTTGTGGAGTCAATAAAAGTGCATGGTGATGCAACGGAAGAATGGTCTTCTCTTTTCTTATGGAGGAAGTAGACAATGTAACATCAAAATGCAAGCAAGTGAGTCAACCTAATTACTCCGGGACCAAACAGCTCAGTAGCTTAAAGTATTAGATTTAGCTCCTACAGTGTGCTTGCGCCGTGAGCTTTAGACCATGCGCTTAGATCATTAAAATAGGGCCCTTTATTGTATATACATTACATTAACAGATACACAAAATACATAAATAAAAATGTAAATATAGCTATCCAAAACCGTTAAAGTTGTTCAAAGCACTCATTATTACCAATTTCGTAATAGTTGAAACAGAATATGTATTGATTTTCAGTAATTTTTGTAAATTATTCCAGTCTGTAGGGGCAGCAAAATTAAAATCAGAACAACCATAATAGCTTTTTCTTCTAGGAACATTGCGAAGAATACTTTCAAGGTTTCTAGTGTGAAACATTACAAGGTTGGTTTAGCTAAATATTTTGAAGATGAACTGGTGTTAGTCCTAACAGTGTTCTATAAATCAACATAGCAATGAAGTTTGCAAGAGATTTGTATTATACAGATTATATCATACAAAACACAGCATGTCCAGATTGTAATTTTTCCTACTGAACCTGAACCCTGGTTCTGGGGAAAAAGGTTGTGACCAGTTAAATGTTGCTGATACAGATGGTGGACAACCAGAATGAGACTTTTACCGCCGCCGTTCCCGCGGCGGCAAAATTGGGATGTGTATTTGCTGCCTTTTACCGCTGAGTGGCGCTGTAATCACAGACTTTGAAAAGTGTCAGTTTATTCTCTTTATGACGTAATCTGCCGCGGCAGTAATCTGAGCTGAGGTCACAGATAAATTCAAGATAAATATTGTGGTTAAACGAATTCAAATTCATTAAATTTAAACAAAGTAGACACGTTAAAATTGTGTGCCCAGTTTTTCTATAATTTAGAAAGGCTATGTCAATAGGTTACTTGTCATTTACTTACATAAAATTAAAACATTTTCAGGACTTGCAGTTACTAACCGATGTTAGTCGGTTTAAGCATTCGTTGTTATATTCAGAATTAAATAGGCTTACATGTTGTTATGATTATCAATTGAATTATTTAATAAATAATCAACCACAATGCCTATTACTGCCGCAGCAAAAATAAACCAGTCGAATTTCAAAGTCGTTCGCGAAATGACTAGGCTATACCGGGTGGCGCAAGTGACAGGGCAAAACAGCAGCAACTGCGGCATTTTAAAAGGTAAGTTTTCTATCTGTTTATTTAAAAAAAAAAAAAAAAAAAAAAAAGAAGCAAGATCTTGTAAAAAAAAAAAAAAAAAAAAACCTTTTTTCATTATTTGAACAAAAATGAGACTGATTGAATATGTAAAAATATAAACAAACAAAGCAGAGAATAAAACAAACTTTTAGGGAAAAAATATAGGCCTATTATGCTACAACAGAATTGGTTAACATTAACGAAAGCAAAATATGTAAAAATACATTTAAAACAAAATAAAACAAAACATATTCGTGGCCGAATTCAAATGGTCCAAATACCGAACAAACAGTAGTAGACTTAGGCTATTCAGACGATAGCTCTGTGGTCAAAGCATTAACAATATCCTCTCGAAGCTTCAAACGATCTGAGATCGAATCAGTGTAGCCGACAGTGTTTATGTTTTTCCGTTCTTGATGCTTAAATATGCATCTGTTTAAAGTCAATCGTCTTGTTTAATTATCAATTGTACATTACAACATAAATTTGCAACATTCCAGTTGTGTCTGATGAAGGAAGACTGTAAGCCGATTGCACCAGAAAATGAAGATGATGAAGCTCGTCTTTAATCTGCTAAATTATTTTTTTGTGTGTGTGTGTGAATCATTCACGAGATTGAGATGACTGACAGTGATACCCGGCCATAGCAACGGAAGACATTTTTCAAAACAGATCGAACAAATCAGAAAAATACTTTCAATACAGTATTACTTTCAATTAAAAAATAAACAATGAAAATGTAAAAGAAAAAGAAAATTAATTAAGTTTGAAAACCCATCGCACATTTCAAGGTATGAATAAAGTGTCGGGACAGTTTATTTATTTAAACAGGGTTGCATCGATAGAGTTTATTCCCTTTGTGATGCAAAATAAGAAACACAGAATCTTATTCTTGCAACATTTTAAATTTCTATTGTCAAAGAAATTGCAGCTAAATTAAAAAATTAAAACGGTACAAAACGAAAAAAGTTCAAAGCAACATAAATTAAGAACAGGCGTTTTTCTTTGCCTCTCTCGCGCTGGATATTTTTTTTAGTAAGTTTGGTCTCCCTCACTGCGCGCGGCGGGTCTTTCTCGAAATTAAGCATTTCAGCGTAAAAAAACACCATACACAAATCACGAAAGAAAAAACTGTAACAAATAGCTTTTGTTCCTTCAAAGATACAACATGCCTTGCTGAATTCACCTTACAATAAAACGAGGTGGGTCGCGAATTAAAGAGCTCTGTATCTGCTAAATTGAAATTGTGTGTGGAAAACCTTTAAATACAATCAATAAAACTACAATATATAATTTAATAAGATATAGGGCCTACTGTACATAGGCTATGGACTTTTGGAGATTTTGAGATTAATCCTTTGAAGAATTTAGCCTTTGCCTGCTCATCAGGCTGGCTCCGACACTCTCCATATGAAAGACGGAACATTAACACTTCTGTCCTGCACCCCCACGATAAAGCAACTATTGCTACTAATGTTCTCCAAACCCCCCACAGGCTAGCTGAGTTTGCAAAACAAAACAAAGAGTTTGCCACTCATCGTGGTGTGCCAAAACACTTAATTATAAACTTCAATATTTCGCGTTTGAATGTTGTATCGCTCACGAGAGCTCTTCATTTATCTAATTCCTCAATAGAATAGTAAAAATATTCCGCGTCATTGCTCCTAATATCGTCTCTATTTTTAACTTTTGATTCTATTTTTTCAGTTCTAAAATTTATTCTATCTTTGGTTCTATTCTGTTGTAGCCTAATAGGCCTATTTATATGAAAAATATGCCTATTAGGCTTAGGGTTTTATATTTAACCCACTTACATTTTAAAATGCGGCAATTGCTGCTGTTTTGCACAATGTCCCTTTGCGCCACCTGGCGGTCATTTCGGGAACGACTTTGAAATGCGGCTGGTTTATTTTCGCCGCGGTGATTTCGGTAATAGGCATTTTGGTTGTCCACCATCTGTATACGTTCACTATAGACAGTATTAATATCAGAATGTGTGTGTGTGTTCCAGGCACAATGCAGGTTCAGGAGAGGCAGAGGATTGTGGAAAAGAGCCGCGTGAATGAGCTGGAAGTGCCGTCCAAGAGAGAACTGGCCATTGTAAGTAAGTCCTGTCTGTCACAGTCCGCTCACTGAGCCTGAGAAAGACTACAGATTTAAAAGCTGTTACTTAGATTCAAAGACTTGTTTTATCCTAGAGATCATGGAAGTAAAATAATGACAAATGTCTTTGAAAGAAAACATGTTGAATTGCACTAATTAAAAAAAATGCATTGCTTTAACAGTGCTTGCAATTCAATGCATTGTATTTTCAGGGCTTGCATTTTTGGGGGCTGAAATTCAACATGGTTTCATCAGCTTCATTTCCAAAATATTCAGTCTACTCCATTTTATTTTACTTTACAAATTAATTTCTACAAATTTAGTGGTTCAAGTTCGGCTGAATATTCCACTTTGCACATTTGGGAACTGCAGGAATAGCAGTAGAGTACCATGCTTAATCTCCATCTGCCGTTAGTCACCTAACCAGCAGGTGGTGCAAGCGGGTGATGATGAGAAGCAAAGCAACAGGTTGCAATTCATTCATTCACAAAAACTCATTTAGAAATGGAGCTTTGTGATGATGAACTAGGTTAATGACATCATCACTAGAGTGCCAGCCTAGTGCTAGCCAGAAAGAACCATTTTGTTAAGAGGGAAAGAGACATAAATGCTATGAGGCGTTAAATGTTTGAATTTGTGTTTGTATGTTATGCATGTTTGTATTATGATTTTTGCATGTCAGAAATGAGTTCTTGATTATTTAGGTGCCAATGTTTTGCTGTGTAATTGAGTGTTGAGTGTCACGGGGAAAGGTTCCACCCCGTGACAATGGTTCGTCCCACTAGTGTTTGGCGGGAAACCTGTATATTTAAACCATTGTCTGAGCATATTTGAGAGGTTGCCTCTTGTATATACTGTGCAAACGTTTGAACCTGTCTGAGGTGAGACAAACTGATATTTTGTGGATGTGCCACTAGGCATTGTTCAGTGCCAGTTTTGCTGCTCACAGCATTTTTCTTTAGTTTTTTTAGCACCAGTATCTGTTGCATTAAGTTGTTATTTTTTTTATTTATTTTTTTTACTTTGTGGACTGCACATTAAGAAATGCTGCTTCAAAAATAAACCACAACTGGCATTTTGAAAACCACTCCTTTGTACTGCGCCTTCCTAAGCTTCTCTCAAGCCTCTCGACAACACTCTACATGACAAGCTTTAGAAATAAGTTGTGATTATCAAGGCCAGTATATGCAGAAAAGCTGATTAAGACACGAAAGCTGCATGTATGCTTAACTCTTAAGTCTTCATGTTTACTCTTTTCCCTGTGTACATTTAAGCTGCAATCTACACCACAAAGGAGATATAATGTTATTCCCCCCGATGTGCAGAACATACATTACATCTGAAAAAGACATATATTGCTCTCCTTTGCATTGTTTCCTTAAGTTATAACATGCTTGTGTGGCGTTGTGCTGCATTACTGGGGTTGCCCTCATTTCATACACTCCAGGATTCCCCCCGTTGCAGGACATTTAAAAAAAACGTAATGTTTAAACACTGGCTTACTGGACTACCAGTGATATAAAAAGACCAAACTCAGTCAGTGTAGACCTTATTGATGAAGCATACTATACACAGGCAAGCAGTTTGTTGTTATTTTACTTCCATCAGAGAGTAAAAGTAAGAAAATAACATCACACATCGCCGACTTAAGCTGACATTCATGGCTTCTGCATAGTGATGGGCAAAATTTATTTACTAGTTTGGGTTCAATTTTCTGATCGATTACACCTCTCTATGTTTTCTGTTTTCTCCTATTTGTCTCATTGGTGAACTTTGTTTCAGCTTTCATCATCCTGTAGCTTTTCTGCTGATAATTTCTTCTCAGATTCAGCTTTGTATGCTGAGATTTAGTGTCCTTTATCTTAATTTTGTACTCCTTTATTCTTCCACTTCTACATTTATACCACTTTGGCTGTATTGTTGTTATTGATCTTTAATATTTTCCCCTCAACTAAAGAGGTTTATACCTTACATGCAAAATCCCAAAGACACACTCTTTAAATTCCCTGGCTCTGTTTTTTAATGTTTTTTTGTTTTTTTTTCCTAATTATCAAGGATCTTTTCTAAATCAGACCTAGTTTTTTTTTTCTCTTGACAAGCAGTATATAAGATATTAACACTTAATCAGCAAGGATGAAAGTAAAGACATTTGTAAAGTTACAACGATTTATATTTCAAATAAATGCTGTTATATTTAACTTTCTATTGATCAAATAATCCTGAAAAACAAAATATATCAGTTTCCACAAAAATAATATGAAGCAGCACAGCTGTTTTTAACATTGATAATAATAATTAATATTTCTTGAGCAGAAATTAGCATATTAGAATGATTTCTTAAGGATCACGTGACACTGAAGGCTGCAGTAATGATGCTGAAAACTTTGCATCACAGTAATAAATTACATTTGAAAATATATTACAATTGAAAACATGTTATTTTAAATGTCAATAATATTTTACAATATTCCTGTTTTTAACTGTATTTTTGATCAAATAAATGCAGCCTTGGTGTGAATAAGAGACCTTAAAACCCCAAACTTTTGAACAGAAGAGTAGAATTTTTATAGATGTCCATTCTCACGGCCCTGTCTCTATGCATTTAGGAAGTGGTTGAAAATCTGAGAGAAAATCTAGAGGAAAAGCAAGACATGGTGCTGTCCCTCACAAGCATCATGGATAAGATAACTAAAGAAAACCAGCATCTCAGAGTCAAACAGGAAGAGCTACAGGTAACATGTCTCCATTAACGGTTGCTTTAACTAAAAACAAAGTATAGCTGCAACAAACTTCACCAATTTTTACTGGTTGTTGTTAGTATTATTTTAGTATGATTGAGATACTATAATTATTGTTTTTTTAAATGTCTATAGTTTTGATTAACTTTATTTCAGTTTTAGTTATTTTAGTACATCAATGTAAACTTAATTCAAATGAGAAATGTTGCTTTGACAACTAGCTGAAAAAAATATATTTTGTATATTTTATTTAATTTAAAGTAACAAAAATGTTACTTATGGTTTTAGTTTTAGTTAACTTGGTTGTATAATGGACTTGACACATTAACAGTTTGGCTTCCTTTTTGAAAACACAGGCCCAAAGACAAGATTTATATGAGCAACTGACGCAAACCAAGAGTGAGATGGAGTCTCGGCAAAAAGATCTGACCATGGAGAACCAGGACCTTAAAATCACTCTGGAGCGAGAAGAGGCATCTCTCTCGGCCCTGCAGAAGGAACTGAGGTACCTGCGGGGACAGATCCAAGAGCTGGAGGAGAGAGGAGCTGGGACCGACTCAATCCTGTCTGAGAACCAGCGACTGAAGGGCTACTTGCAGGAGGAGAAACAGAAATTACGCAACTTCATGAGCCAAAGGGAAGCACTGATGGCCGAGGCTCAGGTGTTGCGGAAAGAGCTTGATAAAGAGCGGAAGGCAACGGACAAGCTGAAGGAAGAACTGGAGGAAATGAGTCAGAAAGAGGAGGATGTTGAGGGCAAGATAGATCCAGAGACCAAAGAACTGCAGGCTCAACTTCAGGAGCTCGAAAACAAGTTGAAGTTTGAGCAGCAGCGCTCTGATCTTTGGGAGAGACTGTACGTGGAGTCGAAGGAGGAGAGAGCCAAGGGTGACAGGGATGTAAAGACCAAGATTCCCAAGGATGGGATGCTAGGAAAGGTGAAAGAAACATTTGATGCTGTGAAGAATTCCACCAAAGAGTTTGTGCACCATCAAAAGGAGCAGATCAAGAAGGCCAAAGAGGCGGTTAAGGAAAATCTCCGGAAATTTTCCGACTCCGTTAAATCCACGTTCAGGCATTTTAAAGACTCTGCCTCAAACGTGTTCAACCATGAAAAGAGGTTTCAAGCCAGGAAACCCGAGCATCAAACGTTTCAGCAAGAGCAAGGAAACAAACGTGCCGAAGATTGGCAGCCTCAGAAACCTTTACAACGACATCCTCGCAAATCAACCATTGACTCTTTCTTTCCCGCCGATCGCAACACACGCAAACCTGGTAATCAGAAAGCCTACACCACTATGGGTCAGAAAATGCCACTCAAAGGCTGTTCGGGTGTTTTTGACTGTGCGTATCGGGAGTCGATGAGTCTGTTCAATAAGGCCATGGACCCCATTCGTGCGGATGAGTTTAACGAACTTCTGCGCAGTTATTTGCATAAAGAAGTCAGCCATTTCCACCACTGGAGAGAGCTGGAGAGCTTCATCAATAATTTCTTCCATAACGGCGTCTTCATCCACGACCAGATGCTGTTTACGGACTTTGTTAGTGGTGTTGAGGATTACCTTGAGGAAATGGATGAATATCACAGTCTCAGCGATGATGTGTTTGAGGATCTGGATGACTACATATACCGGCACATATTTGGAGATACGTACTTAAAATACTTTGGGCCAAGGTAAGCCATTTTGTGGTGTTGAAATAATCTTCTTTGTTACTAAACTTTGGAGATATAGCTAGTGGAGTTATAAACATGAGCCTGCTTTACTTCCATAATTTGCATATTACTTTGCACATGACATTTTATCCATCAGGAATGGATTCTTCATTATGCTCTGTTTCTAATGTTTTTACAACGCATTAACTACAGTAACCTTTTAGTAAATATCAACACTTAAAAATGATCTAAATTGATAAGTACATAAAATTATGTAAAGGTAGTAAAAGTACTATAGTTTGGCAAATGTAGGTGTTCTTATACTGATGTTATAATTGTTTATTTGGGAATGAAGGCAACGGAGTTAAATCCACAGGCCAGTGTTAATTTATTTGTATGACCTTTTTATGTACTTCGTATATAAAATTGTATTTATTAATATTTTGAGTTAGCTTTTATTTTATATTTTCATTTTAATAAAAAAAAAACAAAAAAAACTGTGTCCTCTCTGGATACATTGTGTCACTACTATAAAAGAGCAACATTTATTGTATTTTTTTAGATAATATCTGTAAAATCCTGTTTTAAACTATCAAAACACACAGATTGTCCATATAGACTTGTATTAGAGAAATGCAAAAGCCTGTGTGATAACATGGTGGATAGCAACAGTTGTTAAGGGAGAATGGGCCACTGGCCAGTAATGTTTATGAGGAGGAGTTTAGCAAAGGGTCGGTTGGGGTTGGATTGTGAAAAGTGAACATTTGAACCCGGAATAGAGCCAGTGATGGGTGATTTCTTGTCTGTGATCATTTTTAGTACATACTAGCATGTTGTACTACATTTAGCATGTTCATAACCATGTTCATCCCTGTTGCTTCTCTGTCTGTAGGTCTGAGAAACAGTAGAGTCTGCATGTTGACACACATGAGGTTTTGTGGCAAACCCTAAACAATTTCCTGTTTGTAAATTTACAGTCGTCCCTTCAAAGCGCCGGGGTCGAAGGGTAAAGCATGGGGTCATTGTCAGCGGCAACATAGGAAGCACCAGCAGCCACGACCTCGGCCTCAGAGAACGAAGAAATGGAGCCAATCAGAACGCGACCCCAATCGGCAGTTCACAGATGTCAAAATAGAGCTGGGTCCCATGCCCTTCGATCCCAAATATTAAAAGAAACATTTTAGTTCTTTGTAATATTGCTCCTTTTTTTTGCATTTGTTTTATCTTGGAGGAGATTAAAGAATGCTTTGTATTTTTGCACATGTAAAATACTGTTCTAATGCTGGTTGAATGATTCTAGTGTGTTTCTCTTTCTGCACTACAGTGATGGAAAATCGTTTTGAAAGCATAACAAGTGGGTAAATTATTTTGATTTGGGCTAGTAACCAAAAAGCACTTTGTATTGTGTCATTTTAAATAATTCATTACTATGGTTTTCTAAACAAAAAAACGTATGTTCCAGTTTGCTTAGGACCAAATAACCAATCAAAATAAATGATATTGAAAAAAAGCTCAGATGTTCAGATTTAAAATAATAATTAAAAGATTACGCATCATTATAAAGGTAACTTTGAAGTGGTCTGGTTTGACTGGTTGTCACTTGGCTGTTTTATTTGAGCATGCTAATCAGTTGTTAGTTCGCCATTTCCCCTCTTTTTGTGTGTGGTTATCGGCTAAGTAACATTCCTTGTTTTGAAACAGCTGTAAGATGCACTAGTCATCTGCTCTAAAGTAATTGAACACAAATGCACTTAACTGCTTAATGTTGCACTTAAACTGTAGAATAAAAGTCTTTCTATGCTTCATTGGTAATTGTTTTCCTGCTTTGACATATTAAGCTAAAAACAGATCTGGATTTTACACTGGAAAAGTGTTTGTGATTCTGGTGTGAAATTAGAGACAATGTAACGTAACAAAACAAAAGCAAATCTTTATATAAGTTTGCAATCGGTTGTACATCTTCAAACTATAAAAATGAATCAATCTTCAGTCCAGATCCTCTGGTGTATATTAGTATGTTTTTTCCCACTCGGCCTTCAGGAAAGTGAGTGTGGAATAGTTCAGCTTGTTTGGTAAATCTGTTTTCCTCCAGGAATGCTGTAATCTCCTAAAAGAGAAAGAAACAAAATTAGTCTCAAGAAAATAAGTGAAGTATTTAATCAAACCTCTAAAATGAAGTATTAAACTGTAGGTCCTGCAGCATTTGTGGTCCAAACTAAAATGATTCCTCAAATCACATGAGCAATTGGATTTACGACTTGCAGGGAAGTACCACCTCAGGTTTCTTCAGTAAGTGTAAACATCAAGTGACTTAATTTGACTACGTTTAACTGCTTTCGATCTTTTACCTTCTCCAGGAAGTCAAACAGCACTATATGTGATGGTAACGTCAACTGAGATGGAAAGGATGTTTTGAGCCAGTGAAGAGGGTTGGAGAAGAACATGGCTGCTTCATCCACATATTCCTCATTTCCTGTAAGATCAGGTGGACACTGCAGGAAACGCAGTTTGAGGGGACAATGCAGGTGACTAGAAAACACAAGGGGAACCATGATGTCACATCATCATATTGCTTTAACCCTATAAAGCCTACTGTATTGTATTTGATATGTAATTTCTAAGGCGTCTAAATGATCAACATGATCAAAACTTTGCTGAAAAAACTGTTTTGTACAAAATCTACCACATGCCTTCTATCATGTGATTGATTGCTTTTTTAGCAAGTAAAAGGCCTTTTAGTATAATTGCAAAACCATATACATTCAGGTCGTGGGTCACGTGTTGTTGTTTTGTTTCTTTTTTTGCTGTGAAATCTTTACTGATTCTCATAAACTAAAGATAATAACTTTTATATTGCTAGTAATATTTCAAGACAAACACTTACTGGACTGAGACAACTTAGATTTACTTGATTATCCATACACTTTTTTTTTCTTTTTTTTTTATCATGTTGAAAAGTTAGTATCAAATATGATACATCAGGGCTCTGATTAATGTTTATTTGTTCACCCCTTAAACATCATTGTATTGCTTTGCATTTTGTTTTAAAACTACAGATTTGATCATAAAACTAAGCATTTAAATATCATTACGTAATACGTATTATCGGCAGATATTAATAATAATCAATTTTATTTAGAAAAGCGCCTTTCAAGGTACCCAAGGACACTACAAATTGGTATAGTAAAGAACATACAAAAAACTAAAACAAAACAAAACAATGATATTGAGCGACAACTGATATTTAAATGCATTTTATGCAAGTTGTTGCAAAGTTGTTCATCTTACTTTTTGGTCATATAAATATCAGCAACTGCACCAAATTGCAAATGTTTTTTCCTCCATATTCATACTACATCATACAAATATGAGCCATAAAAGCTTGAAACATTGTTTCTAACATGTTTGTATTCTGAATATGCAGATGCTCACCTGTACAGTGGTGTGGAGTGACAGGGCATGAGGAACAGCAGCTCAGTTGAGTTCTGCGAGTCGCTGATGTCACAGAGTCGTTGCAGGTCATGCATGACATCCAGAGTTCCACGCTGGTGAATTAAACCAGTATACAAGGCAGGAAACAGATTGAGCACCAGCAGTGCACCAGCAGCAGTTTTCCTCCACGCTTGTAGCTTCGCTAAAGATATACCTGTCAGTTAGAGCACACAAAGACTTTCAGAGCAGTTTCAAATCTACACAAACTGCTAAATACTTGGCAAGAAATACTCACCGCAAAATATCATACAGAATGGCAACACTGGATAAATAAACCGGAACTCCTTGTGTGCGAGCAAACTGCAAAAAGCATATTTCATGAGATAAATACATAAATAAATAAATACAAACGTAAATGGTTGTCCATGCAGAAGTTGCTGACACAATGCTATGGCATCTTGGCCTGACTCTATATGATATGTTGTCTCTAGATAAGCATTACAGATTTTCTCAGTGCACCTGTAAATGGCTGTAGTCCATAAGATGGTTATTAGCAGGATTCTGTGCTTTTTGGTGGCCAGTGAACATCCGTGCATGAAGAACGGTAAGTGAGGTCCGATCACGACCAGCAGACCCTGAGTGAAGTACCAGTGCCACGGATGAGCTCCATAAAACTCCGCCACATTGTGCAGCACATTAAACTTCAGGAAGTTCCACTGGACAAAGATCCACTTCAGACATACAAACACACGATGGTCATTCTGATGATACATGCAATTCATACTTCGATCAAAGCCTGAAAGCTTCACGTTTTCAGTTTCGGTATTTATTTTACATTTATATATATCCTAATATCAGACTTTATTATTTTTTATGCAAAATGCAGTTCCTTAATCATGTCATTGTTATTCTTAAACTATTTTAAAAACATTTTTGTTAATTAAAAAATTAAGCTGAAATAAGATCAAATACAAAATGTTAGATGAAACACTTAAATGCAGCTAAGTTTTAGTTGAAGTGCTAAAATTACTAAAACTGAAATGAAAAAAAATTAAGTTAAATAGAAAGTGATAAAAAAATGACAAAAACAAATAGCAAAATAGCTAAAAGTAAATTGAAAATCAAAAATAATAATAAATACTATAATAGTATTTGTTATTTATATTATAATATTATAATATAATACTTTTGATTTGGGTTTGAAATATGACATCAGCATGATCTTTACGGACTTTGTGAGCAACACTATCTATTCCTCCAAAACCAGTAGTGTTTGAAATAAAAATCAATACGTTTGGTGTCTTGGGCTTTTTGTTCAGTAGAGAAATACACATCATTTTTTCAATCAGAAAGTCTGTAAAAGCAGTAAAAAATACCTTTCTATAGAACACAGAGTCTATCAGTGTCGAGGCGGCCAGTGCAAGAGCCCTGCACAAATGATGGAAACATTCATGACCTAACAAAGATTATTGCTGGTATCCAAATTACAAGTGAAAACAAATGCAACATGTACACAATGGGAATGCATCGCTGTGTGATGAGCTTCAGCTTGTTCTGTTCCCCACAGAAATGATAGAACAGCAGAGGAAGCCAGACGATCAGAGCTGTGGGACGGATGACTACGGCCAAGGACACCAGACACAAATACTTCCAGCTAAAAAGGAGAGAAAACTAAAAAGTTTAATCTATGGGTCTGAAAGGTTTGTGCAATCACTAGTTTGTAGTAGAGCTGCATGATTAATCGTTAAAAGATCGCAATCTTATTCCTAAATGACAACGATTCGCTGTCTGTTAAAGGTAGGGTAGGCAATGTTTTTCATAAACACTTTTTTGTTATACTGGTTGAAACTCTTCACATTCTGATAGCAAACAATAATAGAAGTGATCTAAATATTATAAAATGTACATACAGTATATCTTCTGTGGAAGTCTCAGGACCAAACAATGTTCGCCCTATCATTGCATTTGGTCCAAATGCAAAGATATGATGTCCTACCTGCCTGTCAATGTATGTATTTGCATATCTCCAAATGCTCACGCAGAGAACACACGTCATCAGCGCATTCCATGAGGCTATGCAGAGTTGTGGACAGTCAATGAGCGCTGCAAACAAACAGCAGCCACCTTTTACAGTTCCTCCTGAACCAAAACAACAAGTTCATGCCAAAACTACTGTAATTAGGAGATGGCAACCCGTGACGTTCTAGCCGGAGCTCTTCCCATCCTCAGACTCGGATTTATGCATTTCTATAAACGCTGAAATGAAGCTGCAGCAGTCAGGTGGTACAAGTCGGCACACTTCAAGTTGTTTATGTTCTTTGGGACATGAGGTGATTTAACACTGTGTCTCGTAGCGCTTTGTGCTGTGCGTGTTCATGTGTTTTGGAGGAGGAGTGGCTTTGGAGATGCTCTGAAGGGATGGTGGGATCTCAGACTTTCAAAGCTAGCTTGCTAGCCTCTCCAAAATTGCCTACCCTACGTTTAAACCTTTGACAGGTACAATTTCAAATTTGCATTGGTGCTGCTGCTGAGACAGGGAGAGCAGTTGTCATATATAGGTATGAAACAGCCTCACAAATAGTCTTTTCAACCACACAGTATCAACATTTCTGTGTTACAAACATTCAAATGATCACAGAAGTACTGGGATATAGGTTTATAGTTCAGATATAAACACTGATGTCTACGATAGCGATCAATTTTACATTTTACATTACGATTGTATCCTTTTACATTGTTACACCAGTAGGTGACGGCAAGTGACTTAACAATGTATTTGTCATTAAATCATCCATTCAAGAGATTCGTTCAAAAACGCTGATTCATCTAGTCTCTATAAGTGACTCATTGAATAATTCATTCAAAAAGATTTTTTTTTTTTTTTTTATCATTCAAATTAAATAAAAAAAAAATTTTTAATAGACTGCAGCAATTAACATTTTATCGAAACCTCTAGAAAATTACATGTTATTTTGTTTTGGGAGAATTGTGATTTCTATATAAAACAAATAAATCATGATTCTAAATTTATCCAGAATCGTGCAGCTCTAGTGTGTGAAAGGACACTAAATTATGCACCTGTTGTACATTTTGGAGCCGGGTAACGGGTAAAAGCAAAGTGCCAGGGTGGTCAGAACCGTTTCCATGGTGTTGGTCAGAGTCCGACTGCAGCAGTACCAGGTGAACCATGAACACAGCTGACAGAAACACTAAGAAAACACAGCAGAACTGAGTGGAACGAACACAGAGCATTCAAGCTTAATGCATTGTTTGTGTATCTGCTTGATGATTATCAAGGGAACATCATCTTACTGTCCATTTGGCTACATCTGGGGTTTCCCACTGCAGGACGAGGTGGTACAGCTTCACGTCGGCATATGCAGCCAGCAGTGCATGGAAAACACGTGGCAAAAACACCTGCAAAAACAGGTAAACATGTTAAGAAAACATTACACTTGCTGTCAATATAATACACTGAAGTCTTACCAATAGATACGCTGTGTCATAATTAATCAGATCCAGGAGTTTATACATCAGAGCGAACAGGAGAGGATAAGAGTATCCTCGGATGCCTTCCTTCCATTCCCAGGTCTCGTAGCCATAAGTGAGAAACAGGTTAAGGATTTCATTTACAGTGAATGTTTCTAAAGTATTATATTAAAACTAAACTACTTTTTTGCAGTTCAGGCCATAAGCAAGGATATCTGAAGACCATTCGATGGGAAATCTCAAGGGACTGCCAGTACTCATCTGGGACGAAGCTGGTCTGAACAAGGAGGCAGTTGAGCAGGCGGAATATGACAGTGAAAACTGAGACACTGATGCCAAAGAATTCTGCAGAAATGACAGTTAGCAGGTGCAGATAGTAGAAGCAGGGTCACTGATGGCCAATATAATGCTGATTAATATAATGGATGTTTTACTTTACTTTAGTTTAGTTGTAGCACTAATTCTGTAGATTTGAAAATCATGCTTTTCCCTATTATTGTTGAATCACGGAAGCTACACCAGATATTTTGCCAAGAGATCTCTATTTATTATTTTATACATGTGTAGCGCCCCCTACCTTTTTTTATAATAGATTAGTAAGGGGCAGCACCAGGTTCAATAATCTAGTGCCCTAAGAGATGTTGTATTATGGGCCCCTCTGGAGTCACTGACTGAACGAATGTATATTAGAAAGTTACTCTAAATAAAATGGCTATTCTGCACCTTTACAGGCTCTTATAAAAACCTTTTGAATAAAGAAAAAACGTAGAATAAGTAGAAAAATGTACAGGATTTACTTAAAGTTCAAATAAAGGATTGGAAAGTGTGAAATGGATAAACAAAATAAAGCTTTGTAGTAGTTAAACAATCAAATAAATATCAAATTTGATACAAATTTAAGCTCAATGGGAAAGGTTACAGATGACTGAATTTCTGAAATGACCAAAAATGTAAAATAGGCTACACTGAATTAATTGAGCATGTAACACTTGAAAATTAAAGTACCACAATAATCACTGTAGGTGTTTGCAATTTCTAAGCGCGCTGAATAACACTGTATAAACTGAATTTAAACACTTGTGGGCCCACACACACATACAGTCATTCAAAACACAACCCGTTGCAGGCCTGAATCGTAGCTCGTGTTCGTGGTGGCCAGAGAAACTGAAAATTGGCCTCTTCACTCTCCTGAGCACAAATAAAATCAACAATATACCTTAACTTAGCGTGCGATGCAAACCCGTGATCGATCGAGGATCCCGTGTCAGGCCTCCGGCAGATCCTCCTCCTGCGTTGTCCCTGTCAGCCGATGTGTGTCACACTCCAACGCAGCCAGAGGAATCCCAGACCTCACGGTGATCTGGGACGCTATCTGGTCTTCCTCTGTCCGATCACACGACCAAACACGTTGATTTCTGTCCTTCTATTTAACTGTAAGCGCAGTCTGTACAACCGCTGTTAACGAGCGAATGACGTAACCGCGGTGACGGAAAAACATACACGGAGAATACAAAACCAAACGATGTAATAAACTTAACCCGTGTTTAACACACACACTATCAACACTTTCAAAGTATTAATACGATGGTTTATCGATTAATTAACTCCAATTATTGCAATCGTTAGCTCAGATCGGTCTGATCAGCTCTCTTCATCTGCTGCACCCCAACTCTCTCCCTCTCCCTCTTAACCACTCAAAATCCTCCCTTTTCCCGGGAGGGAGGGTCTTGATACTTTTAAACCAATGAAAATACAAACAACCTAACTTGTAGGGCAAAACCACGTTTTTCCCCATGTACACACCCATCTACCTTGCTACAAAGCACGGCATTCTTAAAGGGACAAGCACACATATATTGTGCCTCTGAAATATGAAGCGTTAGACTCCATTAACATTTTAGCTCTGAATGAGAGGCTAAATTAAACAAACACAAAGAATAAAAAATTATAACCCACAACATACTAGAATTACATTCTAGTGGGTTACATGCTCCCCCTTCTAAACCTCTCATGACCCCATGAGAGTGTATAGTTACACGTTAACGGTAACTCTGGGTTCTATACGAGCACTTACTTGAGCACACAGAGTACACTGTGCCATAGGGTGACACCACACTGTGCTACATGGTTTCTTCTCTGATTCTCTCCCACCCTCAATATTTATGATCATACCTCTATGAACCAGTGTCAAAGGTCGGTTAGTGGGCCGGCCTAAACTATCATAGCTCAATCTGACAGTGGGTCTTATGTTTCTTCTGGGGCGTGAATGGCTAGCTTCAACTACCTCTCTGGTAGAATTAGGTGCTCCGGGATCTCCCCCTTCTAAACCAGGATTTCTGGTTTCTACTGGATTCTGACTTGGTAGTTCTCCATGGCCTTCTTCAGTGAACGTCGGCTCTGCAGCTTCTGCATGGGGTCTATCCACTTCACCTCCACGGCAAACTGTTTCCTCCTCCACAGCAGACCCATCTTGTGCCTCACTCTCTGTCCTGGACGGTCTCTCTACCCTATCCGGGCAGTAATACCACAGGTCATCCTCTTCACTTTCAGATTCATTCCTCAATTCACTTCCTGCCATGTATATATTCCTTCCTCTTAATCCTCTCCTCTGTTTTCTTTCCACAGGTCCTGTCCTGGTCTCCGGCGACGCAGACACCTTCCTTGGCTCTTCAGGAACGGACAACCTTATATTTTCCCCAATAGGTAAGAGATGGTCTCGGTGTAGTGTTCTCACATTTCCCATTCCGGATTCAGGTTTCAGGCGGTATACAGGTAAGTTCTTCAACTTTTCTACCACCAGGTAGGGTACAGAATTCCATTTGTCGGCAAGTTTCTGTTTTCCAGTCAATGCCAGATTTCTTATCAGCACACGATCTCCTACAGCCAAGGTCTGGTGTGTCACATGTCTGCAATTCCATCGGGTGGTGCTGAGGGATTTAAAAGTGTATTTAATGTTATGTTCGCTGTTATTGAAAACTGTATTCCAGTGATGTGTTGATGCACTACAAAATCTATACATAGACTGCAGCAGTTAAAAAAAAGAGTTAACCTCCTCACAGCAATTATCAACGCAGTTAACACCTACGAGGTTCAGAGAATGGGCAGCACACGGTGTATAATGAATTAGCGGGTTTTGTCTTTTCAAGTGCGCCTGGAGCCCGCTGTATTTGCCAGCCATGTTGCTAGCATTATCGTAACTTTGGCCACGACAGTTTGACAAGTCTAACCCCAAGCGACGCACCATTTCAATCACAGATTCAGCTAGGCTGACACCTGTGTGGCTGTGGATGGGCTCAAACCCGAGGAATCTTTCCACTACTCTGCCATCTGCACTGACAAAACGAAAAACAAATGTCAGCTGATCTACATGTGCTAAATCTGGTGTTGAATCAACGATTACAGAGAAATATTTTGCATGTTTGATTTCCTCTGCAATCACTTGCTTAGTTTTTTCACCCATTAAAGAAATAAATTCTTCGCACACAGTTGATGACATGTAAGATGGCTTACCTCTACCCTTATTGCCATGTTTCTCGAGATGCTCCTTTAAAAAGGGGTCAAACTCCGCTATCAATTCAAGCAGTCCCAAATAGTTCCCATTGTGCGCAGAGCCCAGCAGTTCGTTGTCGCCTCGAAATGGCAGTCCTCTCGCTCCCAAAAATTTAACAACAGCCACCACACGTCTGAGGACTTCTTTCCAGTACTGCTGTTCTGACTCACACTGTCGGGCAAGAGAAGCGTCCACTCTGCATGCATATTTAGATCTGTGCAATAAAGACAGCATGTTTTGTCTATGTTCTGCACTCTTTTCGTGATCACTAACCCTCTCTGGATGTTTCCAATCACAGAATCCGATGCTAAATGCATGCTTTTGGGATGACAGAAGTTTGCAGGCATAACAATAAACTGATCCAGTTGATGGTGAGTAAAGAAGCCATTCCCTTGGCACAATTTGATTGTTTGGGAGCCGGCAGTGAAGCAAATCGTTGGTGAGGGAGCGTGTCCTACTTCCAAGTCCGGACTCCCTTACCGATGCAGGATACTTGGCGGCCCGGTTCTGGAAAGCTGCAGGCCCTCGGTAAATCGCTTCTTCCCGGAGCCGCTCCGTAACGGCCCCCCACAGTGCAGGATCCCCAGGGAGTAGAGGCGTTGAGATGCAGGGGCTGCTCTCAGACTCGACAAGCGGCTCAGGTGGCGCCGGCGGTGACACTGGAGACCCGCCATCACCGCTTCCCTCTACGATCAGACTCGCCGCCTCTGGGTTGTTGCTTGAAGTTGCTGCTGGCTCTTCGCTCTCCGGGCTGTAAACGTAAGCTGGCGGTGTAGAAAAGTCCTGGCTAGTTGAGTTGTCCTCGTCGTTGACGGAAGCTGACTTAACAGAACTGTCGGCAACATTAACAGGAGTGAAGAAATGACCTATTTTAGGTATATACTTTAAATTTTCTGCGTTTCTGATGTCCTTTTCCTTTTTTAATTTCCGCTTCGCGCTCCCACTTAGCTTCTCCATGTCTGATTTTTTTCTGTTGTAGCAACGCCTGACGTCACGTAACCTGCTCGGCGTAACATTTGACCCACCTCATGCGGACTGACCAATGAGGAGAGGGTCTTAACTTGAGGCCATCTCTTCATTGGTCAGTCCGCATGAGACTCTCAACCGCTCTCAACTCACGTTCAAAGTCATAGGCAGCTGAGCGCAGCGTCTCTCTGTGCAGTGAAAAAAACCCGTGTTGACAGTTTGTTTTATAAAGCGGGAGATTACCAGATACAGATTATTTTGCTCGTGTCCTTGCTGCCTTGGGCCCTTTAGAGGTCTTGGGCCCCTGGGCAATTGCCCAGTTGCCCGTATGGTTAATCCGGCCCTGCCCGAAACACACATCCACCGGCAGACGAGCCTCCCTTCCATACAGAAGATAATATGGCGAGTACCCGGTGGCTTCATTCCTAGTACAGTTGTAGGCGTGTACTAAACGGTGAATATGTTGACTCCATCTGCTTTTCTCCACAGGATTCAGAGTACCAAGCATGGAAAGCAGCGTTCGGTTGAATCTTTCAGGCTGAGGGTCTCCCTGAGGGTGGTAAGGAGACGTTCTAGATTTTCTGATTCTCAGCATGCTTAGCAGTTCTTTTATGAGACCACTCTCAAAATCCCTGCCCTGATCTGAGTGGATACGGGAAGGTAAGCCGTAGTGGATGAAGAATTTTTCACACAATATCTTGGCGACAGTTAAAGCTTTTTGGTCTTTGGCTACGAACGCTTGAGCGTAGCGGGTGAAATGGTCCGTGATGACAAGGACATTGCTAAGACCTTTGGAGTCAGGCTCGATGGATAAGAAGTCGATACATACTAAATCAAATGGCCCACTGCTGGTCATGTGGTTCAGTGGTGCAACTTTCTTGGGTATCGTCTTTCTGGTTACACAACGGCCACAATTCTTGACGTATTGCTCTATGCAGGCGGACATTCGGGGCCAATAGAAACGATCTCTCAGAAGCTCAGTTGTTCTCTCTACTCCCAAATGACCAGAGTCATCATGCAAGGAGCGCAGTACTTGGGACCAGTACCTCTCAGGTAAGACAAGCTGTATCTTTTCTTTCCCACAAGAACTGTTAGTGACTCTGTACAGAAGCTGATTATTGACTTTCAACTTGGGTCCCTGCCGTTGTAACAGAGCAATGGTGGCATCGGAACTCCTAGCGCTGGTAAGTATTTTCCCAGTCTCCACTTCTCGCTTTACTACGCCTACTACAGGATCCTCTTCTTGAGCTAGCCTCAACTCATCATTAGATAGCTGTTCCATATGACCCAAACACAATGCAGTGGGACAAGCGAATGCCTTTGGAACACTCTGTGGAGGGGCACCCAAATGATCCACTAGTCTGGATGATGACTCGTCCCTTTCAGGAACACCAGCCAGCTGACAAATGGCTTTTACCCCTGACTTTGGAATTTCCTTCCATTCAGCACAATCAGTTGATTCACAGGGGTAGCGCGACAGCACGTCTGCATCAATGTTGTGCTTTCCTGGCTTGTACTGCAAGCTGAAGTTGTATGTAGCTAATGCTGCTAACCAACGATGACCTGTTGCACTCAACTTTGCACTTGACAACACATAGGTAAGTGGATTGTTGTCTGTTTTTACTACAAACTGGGCGCCATACAGGTAGTCGTGGAACTTATCCACAACGGCCCATTTAAGCGCCAGGAACTCAAGCTGATGAATGGGGTAACGTCGCTCGGAAGCACTCAGTTTTCGACTGGCATAGGCTACGGGCATGAGCCCACCAGGATGCTCCTGATTCAACACGGCGCCAAGGCCGCTCAGACTGGCGTCCACATGCAGGACATAAGGTCTCGTGTGGTCGGCGAAAGCAAGTACTGGAGCATGGGTGAGGCAGTAAATAATTTTACGGAAAGCTGCTGTACAGTGGTCGTCCCAACGCTCCCCGAATGGCTCCAACTCTTTGTAATATTTCTTGCTATCTACTGCTTTTCTGTTTAGGCCAGACGTCGGTGGGTACCCTTTGGTGAGCTCTGTCAATGGCCTTACGATTGCGGAATAGTCCTTTATGAATCTCCGGTAAAAGCCACAAAACCCAAGAAACGACCTCAGTGACTTTAGGTCGGTGGGCATTTTCCAGCGTGTTACGGCTTCGATCTTGGCTGGGTCTGGCGATACTCCAGCAGCTGACACAATGTGCCCCACGTAACGGACTTGGGACTGACAGAATTGACACTTGTCAATCGAGACTTTCAGGCCACTCTCTTGCAGACGGTCTAGGACTTTTAATAGCCTCTCTTCGTGTTCTTCAAGAGTGCGTCCAAACACGATGATGTCATCAAGGTAGACTATTACTTGGAGAAGGTGCATGTCCCCAACAGCTTTCTCCATTAGCCGCTGGAAGGTGGCGGGAGCTCCAGTGATCCCTTGGGGCATTCGTTCAAACTGAAAGAATCCAAGAGGGCAGATGAAAGCAGTCTTCTCTTTATCCTCCTCTGCCATGGCGATTTGATAATAACCACTACGGAGGTCCAGCACGGAGAACCACTTACTACCAGCCAAGCAGTCCAATGCGTCATCGATCTGGGGAGTGGTGTACTGATCTGGGATGGTACGAGCATTCAGAGTTCGGTAGTCAATGCACATCCTGATTGCCCCACTCTTCTTTCGTGCAATTACGATGGGAGAGGCGTACGGACTCCTCGACTCCTTAACAGATCTTTAATATGGCGTCGCACATCCTCGATGTCCGCCGGTGCTATGCGTCTGGAGCGCTCTCTGAAGGGTTTTTGATCATTCAGTCTTATGTGATGCTCAACTCCATAAGCTAATCCCACATCCCACTCACTGGTAGAAAAGACATCACCTCTTGTTGACAACTTCTGACGCAGTCTCAGTTCCCATGCCTTAGAAATAGATGACTCACTGAAATTAAACAGATTTGGATCGATTACTTTGGAGCTGTGGAAACTTCCAGAAGGCACTGCAAGTGTGTCGGTGAGATACACATTGGCCATCACTGTGCCAGCAGGAATGGAGATATCCTTTGATGTTTCGTTATGAACCAGGACTTGGGTGTTTTTCCCATCTATGGCTGAAGACGGAAGTACTACAGGCGTTATAAATGTTCCAGCTGGAAGACTGCCCTCCTCAGGAGCATCTATCACAAAGATCTCTTTTGTCAACGGCTTGTCAATCTCCATTTGACAGACGACTTGTACTTCCCCTCTGGATGGAACGACACAGTCTCCAGGTCCTATCCACCAGACTTTTGCTTCAGGCTTGTCAGGAAGTTTCTCTGTTATTTGCGGCTGAGGCAGTTGAATAGCAGCCTGTCCGGTCTGGATTCTCAAAGCATGGGCAACCCTGGGTTTCTCATTAACCTGACTGAGTGCAGCAAGTCGTTTGAAGAAACTGGCGTTGGTTCCAATTATAACCGGTACTTGAGGAGGACCTTGAGGATCAGGACATACAAGAGCCAGAATGGACAGTGATTCTTCCACGCCAGTAACAGAAGCAGGAAAAGTGGCGTCAACGACTATATACCCCTTATATGGGTAACTGGACGAACTGAGCCCCCATATTGACAATCCAGTCAATGGGTGAATGGGCACATCTGGGAGATTTTTGGAAAACCAGCTGTCAAACACAATTGTCACCTGCGATCCGGTGTCTAACAGGGCTTGACACAAATGTCCATTAAGCTTCACATCCACAGTTGAGGCTGGTCCAACTAGGCCTTTTGGAAGACTGCTGGCTTCATATATGTTTGTCTGACTCTTTTTTGAGAAACAGGCTTGGTTCTGTGTCTTTCTGTTATTGTTGTCATCAGCCTCATACCTCTCACTCTTTGCTTGCCTTAGAGAACGGATCAGCTTTTGAATGACTTGTTCTGAGTTGGGAGGAGCTTGACACTTTGTCGCGATATGGCCGTCCTCTCCACACCTGTAGCAGAAATAATCATCTTTTGTTCTGGCTGATTTGCTTTTCAGGGACGAAGCAACAGAGAATTTTGGGCGCGGCTCTGGAACTGGAGGTGAGTGGTGAGTAGAGCTGACACTCATACTGGCCAACTGTTGCTGTAGGTGTTGAATCTGTTTTCGTAAATCTTGGACTTCAGAATTGTCAATTTTTTCAGTCTGCTTCCTCTGTTTTTCTTTAGGTTTAATTAACAGGGAGGAAGTTGCCACTGTTTTAGACTCACTTCCACATATCTGTGTTCTCAACTCTTGAATCTCAGCCTTTAGTTCTTGGATGACAGAGATGCTGGCTCTTTCGTCCTCACTGTATTTTATGGCTTTGGCTTTGGCTTTAGCAGACATTCGGTGGCGGGATGCTTCACACTCCTCTGCCTCACGTATCTCCTTCAGCAGACTCAGAAAAGAAGGTGGGTGGTGTTTTCTTTCTCTTAGCCGCAGCTGGAGCAACATCATGTCGGAGTTCACTGCTCCACGAATAAGCTGTTCAATCCGTACCTTATCAACGAGTCCTGGGTGCACTCCATCACGTTCTACTACTTTGCTGAGCATCTTTTCTATCCTTCTCAGGAATTCAGAGAGGGTCTCTCCAGTGCTCTGGCGCATGAGACGAAACTTGAAATACAAGTCTTCACCAGACTCCGATGATCCGAAGGTGCTCTCTAATGCTTCCAAGTATTGTAGTGCACTCGCCTCAGAATTGGAAAACCGGACAGCTCTGATGATCTCCAATGCAGGTCCCTTGAGACTTTCTACAATTCGCCGTCGTTTTTCTTTTTCGGAGCATTCACACTCTGTTATCATCAGCCTCGCTTGTTCCATCCAAGTTTCCATATTCTCCTCTCCTGGGGGGGTAGGAACTACAGCTGAATACATGCGCAGGCGTCGGTATGCATTGGTGTCAGTGGGATGCTTTACGGTCTTTTCCAGGATCTCTCCCACAGCACGTATGATGGACTCAGGAGAACTGTCAGTTGTGCTGCGGGGAGTGAGCAAAGTTTGTACGTCACCAAGTGACTTACCTTCTTCCATCAGAAACTTAGCAAGTCGTTCTGTAAAGCCTCCAGAATCAGTGTCAATTTTGGATTCCATGGGCTGGACTGCAATGATTGTCCATGGCTCTTTCTGTTCTCCTGGTGACACTTCCGGAGGTAGATGCGTGAGGTCAATGGCCTGTTTGCATTCACATAACACCAGAAGAAAACGTGAGGTTGGTCCTTCTCGTGTGTCTCGGACACGAACTCTTCCTAAGACCTTCACAGCTTCCATTACCTCTTCAATTGCAGCAATGTCTGTGTGAACAGGTACATTTATCAACAATAATGCATGACTCTCATCAATGCCAGCTTCTTTGCACCAGCTGATTAACTCTGCTTGTAGACTGGGGTCCATTTTCAAAGCCATGATAGCTGTCTGACCACGTTTCAGTAACTTTGAATGTGATGGTGAGAAGTGCTTGGGTTGAGCTGTTCCGATCTGTCTTCTTTTTTTTTTCAGGAACTCATCAGCGACGTACCAGAGGGAGATCCCGGACGAGCCCCCACTTTGTGTAGCGCCCCCTACCTTTTTTTATAATAGATTAGTAAGGGGCAGCACCAGGTTCAATAATCTAGTGCCCTAAGAGATGTTGTATTATGGGCCCCTCTGGAGTCACTGACTGAACGAATGTATATTAGAAAGTTACTCTAAATAAAATGGCTATTCTGCACCTTTACAGGCTCTTATAAAAACCTTTTGAATAAAGAAAAAACGTAGAATAAGTAGAAAAATGTACAGGATTTACTTAAAGTTCAAATAAAGGATTGGAAAGTGTGAAATGGATAAACAAAATAAAGCTTTGTAGTAGTTAAACAATCAAATAAATATCAAATTTGATACAAATTTAAGCTCAATGGGAAAGGTTACAGATGACTGAATTTCTGAAATGACCAAAAATGTAAAATAGGCTACACTGAATTAATTGAGCATGTAACACTTGAAAATTAAAGTACCACAATAATCACTGTAGGTGTTTGCAATTTCTAAGCGCGCTGAATAACACTGTATAAACTGAATTTAAACACTTGTGGGCCCACACACACATACAGTCATTCAAAACACAACCCGTTGCAGGCCTGAATCGTAGCTCGTGTTCGTGGTGGCCAGAGAAACTGAAAATTGGCCTCTTCACTCTCCTGAGCACAAATAAAATCAACAATATACCTTAACTTAGCGTGCGATGCAAACCCGTGATCGATCGAGGATCCCGTGTCACGGTACGTTCACACGGGGCGTCAGCGTCAACGCTTCCCATTGACTTTGAATGGGTGACGTCAAGCGTTGCCGAAAAGAATTGTGGATCCGTCGGCGGCGCTTCACTGGCGTTGCTCGCGGCAGAAGTTGAGAATTTTTCAACTTCTGCCGCGAGCAACGCCAGTGAAGCGCCGCAGACGGAAGCGTCAGCCAATCAGGATCGCTCTATGCAAATACAGTAGCCAGGCGGCAGCCAATCACGGCAATGAAGCTTGTTGTTGAGTTCCTGTCTAATTTCATTGGCTGACGCTGCTATGACCATGGCGTCAGTGCCAAACTTCAGCCACGCCTTCCGTCAAGCGTTGACGCTGACGCCCCGTGTGAACGTACCGTCAGGCCTCCGGCAGATCCTCCTCCTGCGTTGTCCCTGTCAGCCGATGTGTGTCAACACTCCAACGCAGCCAGAGGAATCCCAGACCTCACGGTGATCTGGGACGCTATCTGGTCTTCCTCTGTCCGATCACACGACCAAACACGTTGATTTCTGTCCTTCTATTTAACTGTAAGCGCAGTCTGTACAACCGCTGTTTACGAGCGAATGACGTAACCGCGGTGACGGAAAAACATACACGGAGAATACAAAACCAAACGATGTAATAAACTTAACCCGTGTTTAACACACACACTATCAACACTTTCAAAGTATTAATACGATGGTTTATCGATTAATTAACTCCAATTACTGCAATCGTTAGCTCAGATCGGTCTGATCAGCTCTCTTCATCTGCTGCACCCCAACTCTCTCCCTCTCCCTCTTAACCACTCAAAATCCTCCCTTTTCCCGGGAGGGAGGGTCTTGATACTTTTAAACCAATGAAAATACAAACAACCTAACTTGTAGGGCAAAACCACGTTTTTCCCCATGTACACACCCATCTACCTTGCTACAAAGCACGGCATTCTTAAAGGGACAAGCACACATATATTGTGCATCTGAAATATGAAGCGTTAGACTCCATTAACATTTTAGCTCTGAATGAGAGGCTAAATTAAACAAACACAAAGAATAAAAAATTATAACCCACAACATACTAGAATTACATTCTAGTGGGTTACACATGTATCAGACATAGAAGAGAAACAAGCATAGAAGAATAAGGCTACATGGGAGGTGGTCTTCATTCCAGATTTCTCTGTTCCCCATTTCTCTATCCCCTCCCCATCATGCCAGCTGTAAATGGTTTATCTGTGTTTCTCCTCCCTCACCCCCTCATGCCTCTATGTTTCTCAGTCAGTACAGTAAGGTTTGAGCTTATATACACCACTGACCGACTTTCAACTTCCTTGTAAGATAGAAAAACATGTTGCTTATGTTTAAAAATGGAATGTATAGCCTACCTCATGCTTACACATGGTACAATCCACTATCCCCATTAAACACATGTGTCCATGCAATCTATAGTCTAACTCATACATTTTAAACTTCATAAGATAATACAAGTGATTATGAATACTAATAAAGAATACATAATATTGATACATAAATATTGATATACAGATATATTTAATAATGAAATAATTTTAAAAAATGAAATTGTAGTCTTTAATTTCTAATTCATTCTTAATGTGAGTTTCATTGGACATTCATTACAGTTTAAAAAAAAAGCATTCTAAATTCAGTGCAAGAAATACTATCATTATAAATACTTTACCATTTAAATGCAATTAAATAAATATATGATAAATACAATTTAAATAGCCTACATATTTGTTATTATTAATAATATTATTATTTATTGCGGGCAGTAATTTTGGGATGGAATAGGGAAATATATTTAATTGTCATAATAATATAGGCTACTTCAATATCTTTAGGATTATTATCTCAAAATGTAATGTTTTACAGTATTTAAACAATATCCATGTTTTATATATATATATATATATATATATATATATATATATATATATATATATTAAATGAACGATCTATGTGCGCAAAACTGTCTATTTATAGAAAGCAATATCCATGTTACAGTTCCCAGAATCCAGCCAATTTATGTTAATTTAATGAAATGGTTATCATCTATTATATAATTTTCTTCCCATTAAAACACTTTTATAAAGTGAGTCTAAACCCCAGGTTCGGGACTCTCACCAAGTGTTTGAGGTCTCCTGGCATCTGTGCTGTACAGAATGGAGCTCCTCTTCCTCAGTCTCACTGATTCACATGAGGATTTGTTCTGTTTGAAGCGCTCTCGAATCTTTTCCATGTCTTCACATTAACCTCAAATGGGGTTCAATGTTCAGCATTTTAACTCCGACTGTAAATGTTCATTTTCTGGCGCTTTTACTGAGTGTTTTCTGCCTTAAATGTGGAACCTGGATTCATTTCCGTGTTTGGGTCATGGTGTCCCGTAGAAATATATACATAGATACCTCATTAGCGGCCGTCTCATCACTCGTAAGCCATATTGTGAACAATCGACTGAGCGTCTGCAACTGTAGTTAGACGCATGTATTAATATCTTTACATGAAATAGACTCTAGCAGATGATTTTGCTGAACTAACACAAATACAAGAAGACGAAGACATCAGCTGACACGATATTAAAAAGTAACCATAGTTAAAGTAAAAACATTAAAAGTACCTCAGAAAAAAAAAAAAAAAAAAAAACTATTGTACTATTGTTTTAATACTTATAAAAACACAAACCAAGACCACATGTGAAAGGTTATCCCATTTCTTCGGGAATTTAAATCTCGACGGTTTCACAACCAGAAGCTGTGCTATAATGTGGCATCATTGGATTCTTACTGTGAGTGACGGCACGCTGACCGTTGCAAGATGGCGGGCGCACCTACGTGTCAAGCGGTGCAATGTGGTATCTACATATAGATATCTACAGAGAATGTCTGGCTCTGATATCTATGATGGCGACCGTCCCACAGTACCTCATGAATTATGTAATAAGGACATAAATGCAGGTTTTGTAACGCTTAATATGTAATGTTTATAATAGTTTTAGGTTAATTTAAATATGTTTCGTGGCTCATTAAATAGGCTTTGAAACATTATTATGAATGTATTTTGGGAAGAAAAAAAAGGCGGAAATGTACACGTCACATTTGGCCTGCGTGAGTTGTAGTCGTTCGTTCGTCCCATGGTTCGTCCTTGTCTTACATGTGTTTTAACCTTTTTTTTTTTAGTCTATGGTTTTGACTGTTCCCGTCTGTCAAAACTCAGTTAAATTTTGGAAAATATTGAAAACATCAGGGTGAGTAAGAAAAACAGTTGACGTGGTATAATGTTATCGTAGTGTTCCTGCGTAAGCTTCAATGTTTAAGTGAATATTGTCATCTACAATACACGCTGATGTACTGTAATGTACAGATTGTGCAATTATACATCATTAATGCATATGCAAAATACTATTAACAGAAGATCTGATAAACAATATAACTACTGAATTTCCTTTTTTCTTTCTTTTCAGGAGTGGGATGTTTTGTGTCTCTAATGGGCTGTGTTCCTTCATAACATAAGATCATGTTTGGAAGACGGATTCCCTTTAATCAGATAGCAGTTGCTACTCTGGTTGGAGTGGTGGGAGGTGTGTATATATACAGGCCTATGTTTGAGTCACCCAGAAAACCTCCAACAACTGCACCAGATCAAGACCTCAAACCAGACTCAGAGGAGCAGAGAGCGGAAGCCACCCAACAAGAAGTACAAGCAAATGCATCTGCAACCAAAGACTGATGTTGAACAAGAGTTTGTGTGAGAGTTTTAATGTTAAATGCTTGTTATTTTCATATACTTTGTAAATGACCACTAAAAGGTTCTAAATAAAATGCCTTATTGTCACTGCAAATAAGCAAAAACAATTCTACACCATTCTGTTCATTTATGGATGCACTGTCTGTATACTGTATTGACAGTAAATTTGTTTAGATAAATGGCTTTTTTCCATTTGCAATAAAACTAGCAAAGTTGCATGTATACAACAGTATTTTATATGCAATAGTAAAGCTAGAATATAATATATAATTAGGCTTAAAGGGATAGTTTACCCAAAATTAAAATTCTGTCATCATTTACTTTTACATTTGTTTACAGGGGCAGTGCACATTAATAAACATACGTAGATGTAAATGTGCCCAAATTAGCCAAAAAGGCTATTTTTCATCTGTAGACCCTTGACAAAATGTTTTAAAAAAGTCACCCTAAAAACAAAGCATCTTATATTAATACACACACAAGAGAGATAAAAACATTCACATTATAAAAAAAAATAAAAAAAATACAAGTGCATGATTCCACACGGAAATCATGCTGAAATACAGAATTTTTTGTCTAAACATTGTGCTACTACATAAGAGGTAAGAAAAATTTACTCACCCACAATTTGTTCCAAACATGTATGAATTTCTTTGTTATGTGGAATGTCAAAGAGATTTTGAAGAATGTTGTGACCACTGACTTACATAGGGTTTTTTTCTTTTTCATACTATGGGAGTCAGTGGTGCCCCACAACAACTGTTTGGTTGCTGACATTCTTCAAAATGTCTTGCTTTGTGCTCAGCAGAAGAAAGAAATTCGTACATTTATGGAACAACTTGAGGTGGAGTAAATGATGACAATTTTCATTTTTGGGTGAACTATCCCTTTAAATGCAACTTCAGTGCCAAGTTTCCATCTGCTGTACAGTTGAGAGCATAAGCTTGCATCCTGGCAAAATTTTCTAAATGTTCATTTAAAAAATAAAGATTTTTTTATATTTTTTTATAAAATAATGATAATAAAATAAACAAATAAAGAGGAATCATGTATTACAAAATGTGTAAACATGGAGAATTCACTGATAGAAGGTACCTTTGACGTCATACCACCAGATGTCGCTAACGTTACATACAGACTTATGGCTCTGAAAGAGTACTCTCCTGTTGCACTATTTGTGCGTATTTAAAACATTATTCTAAATGCAAAAACCAAAGCCTGGCACTAGTTAAATCAATTTAAAACTTAGAAGGTTTTTTTTTTGTGTGTGTGTGTGTGTGTGTGTGTGTGTGTGTGTGTGTGTGTGTGTGTGTGTGTGTGTTCTTAACAGAAGAAGTGGCGCAAACGAACGCATCCTACTATGGCGAAGGCTTGGCTTATGAATATTTAGAACGCAACGTTCGTCCGACAGTACTTCATGATTGGCTGATTTTATGGTAGAGGCTGGGCTCATAATATTAATAACTTTATTTGATGGGGTGGTCGCTCAACGCTCTAGGAAGGTCTCTAAGCAACGTCAGCCCTTACCTAATTAATAATTATGAGCTAAACGGATTGGCGCTGCTGCACGGGAAGTATTGTGTCACTGAACGGCCGCGTACACACGCACTGGTGCTTCATGTAGGTGTGGGAGCAACTTTAGGAAACAAAGTGTCCATCGCTGCAAAAGTATCACACATTTTGTACTTGTTCTCCGGTGGTTTAATATTTTCGAAAGAGCTTTTAAAATCCAACTAGATCAACAGACGTTCGGAGGTCACTGTCCTGGTAAGTACATATATTCGTTTTTAACTCTTCAAAGGGTGATAATAACAGTTTGATAATGTCTTGTCAACACGTTTATTTTAAAGTCTTACAATTTGGTCTTTTGATAATGAATTTTTTTTATAGACTCAACAAACACGCAATATCTAATGATGAGGTTTATACCTTATAAACATCTTACATATAGTGTGTCCTAAGACTAGTTACTTTAGTCATAATAATGATGAGTGTTTAGTGATAAACAGCTGCCGTTCATGGGTTTGAGTTATCTGTACACACATGTGGCTCTATCCCAGATCAGATGTAGTCATCTCAAACACACATGACCTAAAATTATGATCCAGAGAGGAAGAATCGTCCTGGGAATTTACCTGCCTCACTTGGGGAAATACACTGTTTCACTCCCATATCAGGTTACCTGTCAGAAACCTGTGGTTTAGGGATAATTTTTGTTCTGAATGATTGATTTTCCTTTCTTCCTTGCTTAACTTTGGAAATACTTTAAGTAACTGTAAGACATTATGTTTGTGACTCAGAATTGATCTATTCTGTGTGGATTGATTTACCATGATCGCAGTGGTATTCTGAATTTGACACCTTTTATTTGTAACACAGAGTAAAAGTTGAAGTTTGAGACTTCAATGAATATTTCACCCTCCAAAATGAACATTTCTCACCCTGATGTCATTCCAAATCTGCTATTTTCTTTCTTCCTTTTTTTTCAATAATGTTTAGTCACCACCAGAGATATTCAAGAACCAATTACATTGATGTCACTTACATCAGGCTTGAGACATCTTAATGTTGAATAAGTTATTATAAGTGAATGAAACCATATTTGAATGTTCGGAAATTTGAGAACTACAGCAGAAGGGACACTTTTCAATAAATATTTAATATAGACTTAAATATCAGTCAGTTCCACACACAAATCTCATATAACTTACGAAGACTTGGAATATAGTACACAAGTCGTATGGACTACTGTATTTTTAGAGCTTGAAAGCCTGTTCAGTTTTATTGCATGTTGTCAGAATATTCTGCTAAACATTTTGTTTCGTGTAGCTTGGAAAAACATTTGTAATGTGGAACATGAAAGTGAGATTTTTGGTTGAATCATTCCTTTAAGCGTCTCAAAAGAGTAATCTATCCTAAGAATAACTTCCCACAAAGCTCAAATCATTTAAACTGGCTTATTGTTTTCCCCTCTGTTTTTTCCCTCCTTTTCACTTTTCTAGAGAAAGCAAATGAAATGAACATTGGCTTTGTGTGTATGCGTGTGTGTTTTTAAGCGGGGTCTTGGCAGGGCTGGGAATCGAGGATCACATGACAGGATGCCAAGAGCACATGAGCACCAGCTGATGGTTATTAGATAAGCCTAATGTTAAAACTTACAGTTCACAAAACACCAAACAGAGCCTTTATATAAGGCATGGCAAAAATCACTTGGGACACTTCTATCCAATAGCAAAATTGATATATTTCTTTATTAGTTAATGAAGATGTTTTCAGCAAATTGAACACATATTTAAGCCTGTAATGTAATTTCAGATAGCTCTATTGGTATTAGTACAATTTGCATCACTATTGCTTGTCTAAGTATTAGAGTTGAGCTTGTGTGTCGTCCTGCAGCACTTGTGTTTCAGACATGAATGATTTCTCAAATCATGTATGTTGTTGAGGAGAGTGTACTGCTTGTGATCCAAGTGGTCCGATTCACCATTTTCACCTGCTGGACCATAAAACAGGTGAAAAAAATCCCACAGACACACATTGAAGGAAGGACCCGAGCCATATGGTGCATTTAAGTCCTCCTGGGAAGGTTGTGTTTACAAATTGGGAAGTATAGTAATTATGACATGAGTGTTCAAATAACTGTGGTCGGAGCAATTTGGTGGCGGTGTACCTTTTCTACAAAAAAAGCATGATTTTTTTTAAAACTCTCTTCTCTTTTTAACTTTGCTTTTCATGTTTTTATTCAAATTATGAAGAGTTACATTCTACCGTAATTGTACAATACTATCATATTTTGATAACGCTTTACTCCAAGGTTCCATTAGTTAATGCATTAACTAACATTAACGTTAAAGATAATAAATACTCATTATTAGTAAGTCAACCATACAAGGCCCATTAAATAATATTAACAGATACGCCTTTTGATTTTAATATTGTATTTAATAAATCAAATGCTTAAATTAATATTTCAAGATGAATAAATGCTTTAGAAGTACTTTTCATTGTTAGTTCATGTTTACTAATGTTAACAAATTGACCCTTATTGTAAAGTGTTACCCATATTTTGTACATGCAACTAATTTTATTGTAAATAATTTTTTTTTTTTAAATTCATCAAATTAACTGTTAATAGACGCTGCACTCTCACTGACATGCCTTCAACTTGGAAACTTCAGAAAATCCAGAGTTTCCTCGTAATTCTGACTTTGTGGTGTTGTTCATGTGCTTTAGACTTGTAAATACGATATTTCTGACATGACTTCAACGCAGACCAGAAGGTCACAAATACCTTTTTCTTGCCAGACAGAAAGAAACCATCTAGAACAGCCTATAGATTTAACTTCAAGTAGGCTAGTTCACAAGATTCATCTTCTAAACCTGAAAGGTTATAGTTAAAATGTGATTGTAGTTGTTTTGGAATGGCTACCAGGCCAAAAAAAAAAAAAAAGGCGCCTTGTTATATTTCTTGTGTCAGGTCAAACGTTATGAGCTTCTGTAGGTCTGCATAGTTATTTTGTCTTTCACACGTAGGCTACAGCTTGAAAAGAGGGAAGTGGACAATTAAAAAAAAAGGCAACTTGTCAGAGCTTGACTGTCGGTGAAGAAACTCTGGTGTGAAATGCAGAAGAGTTTTCTGTTCCTGGATCGGCGGCTCTCTCCGCTAGCGCTGGCATGCCGCCCAGGGTGGTACTCTGCTGGAAATGTTTGATAAAAGCCTCCGTCTCTGTTTCTCCTGTTCTTTATCCAGGCTTTCATCAGGGCTGTTTTAGTTGGACGGGAAGCACAACTCAAACTCGAGCATTTAGCTGAGCTGTTGCACAAGGCCAGTGATTGTTTAAGCACTTGTGTTATGTAGATGTGTCTATGTCTAACTGAAATTAAAGCGTCTGTCGGTCTTCAGAAGTTACAGTAGTGTCAAGTGAACATCACAAACGTGTCAACCAAAAGATGCAGCCAAACACTCACCATTTGTGTCTAGAACTGATTCTACAGCAGGGTTTGTGTGTTCATCCTTATAGCACATAAAGATAAGGTTGTTTTTGCAAATCGATGCACTTTCCAGACAGTGAAAACTTTCTCTAACCATCTAATTTGTCTGTTTTTCTGTAACCTACAGTATGTAAAACCAGTTGCAGATTTGAGTATGATCCTTCTAAGTAAGAGTCTTAAAGTTGAACAGATTTGTCCTCATAATAGTGATTCTGTGGAGCTAAGAAGATCATGTAGAATCAAGTGACTGTTTTTATCCATCAGCTTCCATTGTTAACAGTAGTGATAAACTAATACATTTGGTCTCATTGAAACATGGTCGAATTTGTGCGTAAATAATTTGTAAAGCCGGTCTTAAATTTTTTTTTATTGTTTTTTAAAAATGTTGGTTGGTACAATTTTTTTTTTTTTTTTACACCTTCTCCTTGCTATGCGTAAATCGTGCATAAAACATCTGAACGCTTTGTACTTTTAGGCAAAATGATTTCACTGCATTTTGATAACACCGTTGTTTTTGCAAGATCGTTTGCCTTAGTAATCTTAAACTCATAAGCCCATATAGGTTAAACAGAGGTGCTTTAGGAAGCGGTTTCAACTCGAACTCTGATGAACTCCCAGGGAATAGGCTACTAGTGCTTGTTAGATAAGTTTGGATAAGTTTTTTTCTTGTTTTTTTTTGGTCGCTGAGAGTTTACAAAAGTTTAGGGTTGGTACAAGTCTTCTAAAGTTTTTGAAAATAAGTTTCTATTACTCACCCGGGCATTTATTTGATAAAAAATGGTAAAAGCAGTAATATGATGAAATATTAAAGTAACTCTTTTCAATAATAATATAGTCTAAAATGTAATTTATTCCTGTGATGCAAAGCTGAATTTCAGCATCATTACTCCAGTCTTCTTTAGTGTCACACAATGCTGAATCAGCATATTATAATTATTTCATGATTCCTGAATGATTTCATGAATGATTAAATTGAAACATTTATTATTATTATTATTAATGTTTATTTATTTATTTATATAAATATATATTGACTTGCTCTCTCTCACACACACACACACACACACACACACACACACACACACACACACACACACACACACACACACACACACACACTTGCCAGTTTATTAGGTACTGTACACCTTGCTAGTACTGGGTTGGACCCTCTTTTGCATTCAGAATAGCCTTAATTCTTTGTGGCATAGATTCAACAAGGTGCTGGAAACATTCCCCTGAGGTTTTGGTCCATACTGACCTGATAACATTACACAGTTGCTGCAGATTTGTCGGCTGCACATCCATGATGCGGATCTCCCTTTCCACCACATCCCAAAGGTGCTTGGATTGAGATCTGGTGACTGTGGGGGCTAATTGAGTATAGTAAACTCATTGTCATGTTCAAGAAACCAGTTCGAGATGATTTGAGTTTGTGACATGGCATGTTATATATAGGCTATAGACCTTATTCAGTGCAGCGTCATGATGGATATGAAAGTGAGGCTATGAGAGATAGATTTACTGTGTTTTCAATAGCATCCTCTGTAAAAAGCTGTATAAAAACATCCTAGATCACTTATCATTTTTCATAGCTCATATTGTCGGGAGGTTTTTTGTTTTTTTTGTCTACTGAAATTTCCTGGAAATATATTTTTGTAGTGTTTCGTTAGCAGAGCAATCCAAAAACCCACTGAAGAGATGTATGTCTCACAGCCTCGCTGTCATTCCTGTCAAAAATCAAAGATGGTGCTGCTGTGAATAAGGTCTGTAGGGCCAGATTTTAGCCACTGGATCGCGGGTGTTGCGCAGATTTTGCACATTTGTGCAGATTCCATGACTATAAAGGGGGTATTCCTGAAAACATGCACTATAGCATGTATGAAATGCTTAAATTAATACACAAAGATTATCAGAGCAAATCAGTTAAAAACCTTTCTGTGACACATAATTTCTCAAACGGTGTGAGTGATTCAGCAGTAGGATATACCACATTGCATGCTGCAAAATAAAACTTTCGTTTCAGGACAGTTGACCGAATTGTCACTTGCCCTGTGGGGCCAGTGTTGCATCATCACTAAAGTAGTTTTTTTTGTAATTTAAAGTCGTAATTTATTTGTTAAATCATGTAAGGGGGGAATTCCCCAGCATTTATCGAAATGAAATTCAGGCAATGATTGGGGCTGTAATGTACATGTATTCATCCAGAACTGTATGGTATGGATGTCACGGTTCGGTGCATGCAGTCACACTATGAATACAGTGAGTCACAGGCGATCCAGATGGAACTCCAGTCCAGAAGGGTGCATGTGCGGTAATGAAACGCTGTTTGCTTACTTTGCTACCAGTAAAAAGCGCAGAAGAAGAAGATGAGACGATCGATTGATGTTTACATCTCTCAGCCAGTAAAAAAGCCAAAAAAGCTTGAGAATAATATCTCACGTAACATTACATTTATCTCAGGCATTTAGTGTTGACAGCTGGTTAGTTCGCTAGAGAAATTAACTTTAGAGAGAAGCATTTCGTATATGCACTATATTAGCCTATTCATTATACTTAACCTGTTAGTAATGTCTTGATTAAATAAATTTGTCATGAAAACAAGTTATGACAGCCACTTTGTAAATGATTATATTTTAAAAATTAATTGGAGTAGGAAATTTACTTTATAATTAGTCTAGATTTAGAAGTTAATGCAAAACCTGCCTTATGTGCAATTTACATGTATTTTTTTATTTGAGTGTTGATTATTATATATAAAAGTAAATAGCAACTAAATGTAATAATTCAGGCTCTGTTGTTAATTGTAACCTTTAATATTATAGTGATGTGCAAGAATGGGCTCCCTATATAGTTTACAGCAATAGCTAAGATAGATTTTTTTTTTTTACCCTTAAGAAATTTGTAATTATTGTTAAAAAAAAACTAGTTTAATAAAAAAGCAATTTTATGTTTAGTTTTCTCCCCCCTGCTGTAGTGAAATGTGACTTCAAAACGTACCGAACTGTCATGTTTGTGTACCTTTACACCTCTAATATACAGTTGTAATCGAAATTATTCAACCTCCATTCCAAATCAGGTTTATTGGCAAAATTTACAGACTTTAAGCTGTTTGCAATGAACAAATCAAACAAAAGTATAAATAGCTCAACACAACAAATGTTTCAAGTGATTTCTCCAAATTCAACTGAAAATGGAAGTTTTAATGACATCTGCAGTCTCAAAATTATTCAATCCCCTGAATAGAATCCCTCCCAACAACACAAATCTGCAAAACAGGTGTGGTCTCAAGCACACCTGATGTAACTAATCAAGGGCTTCATTAGTTGCTCCAGGTGTGCTTGAGCTAGAACACATGAAATACCTGAACAGGGGTGTGTTTCCCAAAAGCATCGTTAGCCAACTAAAGTTCCGTCGATATCAGCATAGTTCAGCTAGTCTGTGTTTCCCAAAATCATAATTCTAACGAACATTCGCAAACAGCATCGCAAAGTTGTGGTTGGAATGGCAGATCTCAACTTGTGGTAACTTAGAAGCATACAGTAGTTTCTTGTTTGCATGACGTGGTCTCAATTAATCCTTATCTTGAGCCAAATAAGCAAGCTGACATTTAGAAGACATACAAATGTAATTTACGTCTTTTAGTTTGTCAAGAGGTTTAAAGCACCTTTTTTGAAGAGTGCGCATGTGCGTGTTAGAGCTTAGATCGGGCCCAAAAAATCAAGCCCGACCCTACCCGAGCACGTGCACGTTGTGTCCGAGCCCGGCCCGGCCCGACACATTAACTGCAATCATGAGCCAGAGCCCGATTTAAACCCGACCATTTTTTAATACGTGTGCCGTTAAAACTGACGTTCTCAACTACAATTCCGAGCTGTTTGAACTACAGAAATCTGTTTAGAATTATCTCAATGAATAATGCAACAAGGACGAAGCATGTAAACTGCGTTGTTTGTTTATTCAGAATGGAATGGATCGCAAATAGATCCGAATGAAGAAACGTAAAAAAAAAAACATGAACACTCGACAAAGCCAACACATATGTTGTCACTCCCACGACTTGTTTAAAATGGTTCCATACCTCCGATCTCCCATCACATAGCCTTCACCATACCTAGAGATTGGCATGGGGTACTTTCCATAAGATCATCTCTCAATGCAAATCAAACTAGCTTTTAGGCTAACTGAAATAAAACCATGCCAATCTCTAGGTATGGTGAAGGCTATGTGATGATGTGGGGCTATTTTAATTCCAAAGGCCAAGGGAACTTTATCAGGATGCATAGTATCCTAAAAAATAAATAAAAAAAAATACTTAAAAATAAAAATCTGCCTGCCTCTATTGGAATTTAACATAGGGGTGTACTCACTTATGCACCATGTATTTTAAGGAAGAACATTTATTTATTTACGATACATTATTCATTCACAAAGAAAATTGGTGTCCTTAAAGGTTGGATTTTTCCTAATTTTTTAAATTAAGGCATTAAGTTCAATTTCCAAAATATGATTTTTTATTCCTCTTTTTAGTCAACTTTAGCATGGGTGTATTCACTTATGCATAGCACTGTATATATATATATATATATATATATATATATATATATATATATAAAAAATACTATTTTTGCTAAAAATAAAGTCATAGACTAAGATGTTAGATGTTCCAATGTTGGCTATATTCAAACTAATGAATACATATGATAAAATGTAGGCCTATAATCTTTCTTTTTTTTTACAAAGAAAGAGTACACTTGAAATATTGTTGAAATTGTAATTATTGTTGTAATTGTAACCTTTTTAATAAAATAGCAAAACATATTTACAAGATAGATGTAAGCAAAATCTTAAATGGTCAATATATTCTTCAAAATATATCTTTTGTCCTTGCATTGTGGCTCAGTCAGTGTCACACCTGAAAGAATGGCTCATTAGGCAGAGTCATTATGCAGAGTGGGTGGGACATTGTAATCTCAGGTGTAAACTACTCCTTCTTCACGCCCCCCTCGCATATGGGCTTTCCAAGCAAAACCTGTTTTACACTATTTAAATCAATGTATTTTTTTTTTGTGAACGATAAAGCAAGACTATTTTCACATAATTTTGAAGCCAGAACTCGAAGAGACAACATCCATTAGTCAAAAGTCTTGTGGGCACATATTTTGTATGAGTTTTGTGGTCTTATTTCAGCAACTTTCATTTTTATTTTTTTAAATAACCACGCATAAACATTATTCTCTTAAAAATACAAACATCTACATACATGTTGCTCGCATATTATGGTAGGCCTGTTTGTGCTATATAGAGTGAATTTACACCTTTGCCATTAACATGTTTATAAATAACTGAAAAAAGCACAAATGTCAGAGCATGTCAGAACATCTCAAGGGCCCCAAAAACACCTTGGTCCCCAGAGGGTTAACCATCGTGGTTGAACGACCAATTTGCAACAATACGGTTTTGGGAAACAGTCATGACTAGCTAGTTGATTTCTTCAACAATGCATCGTACTATGGTAGTAAAGTACGGAGTTACGTCATTGTATGAGAAACACACTCCTGGCTAGGTTTGTTGAGTGTCACGTTTGACTGCATGTTAGCAATTCTTTCAAAAGAATGGTCCAAAAAGTTAGCAAGTCAAAGAAACACCTGCGCAGTTCTCTGATCAGCCAGAAAGATGAACCCAAGAAAAGTCTTCTGTGGTCTCGCTGGATGGATCCGATCAGCCCCAGACGTTAAGCAGCTTATGGTCAGGATGGTCTTTAGCCCTGCCTCGTGAAATAATGTGGTCATTTGTTCGAGTTTTTGTTCTTTCTGGAGTCATATGATCCGCTTTAATGCAGTCTGAAGAACCCCCACTGAACATTCTCACAGATGCTTTTCTTTCCTCAGTTGTGTTTGCGGACATGACAAGACAAGATGTGCATCAAGACATTATGAAATCATTGGGCTGTTGAAACAGGAACAGGTTTTACACACTCAAGACGTGTCTCATTTTGAAGGCTGCGTCCTCCTGAGGTCGCATTTGTCGGCCGCATACATCATAAAGATCAGGGGCCGTATTCACAAAGCATTTTATCTTACCACTAGGAGTACTCCTAAATCGCACTAAAAGATTTTAGCTAGGAGTTTTCTCTTAAAAGTTATTCACAACGCCTTTCAGACCTACTCTTAGTAAAGAAGAATGACAACTCCTAAACTAAGAGTGAGTCTTCGTTGCTATGGATGACGTCATTACTCATGCACGAGCTTGACTGAAGTGACCACCTTGATTGGCTGATGATTGTAACGCGGGAATGATTCCAAACACCTCCCCTACGATGAAGAGTGACAGGTGACAGGTCTGAGAATGCGTGCGCTACACAAGTAGTGCGAAGGACGGAAGATGATGAATAACTGAATAAATAGCCTAAATGAATAAAGAGTAAGGCAAAACAAATAGCCTAGTAGCCTAATGAAACATATGGATTGATGCAATATCTTTGCAACATTATTGAATTAATCTGTCACTATACTGTATGCCTCTGCTTACGTTTGCAAAGAGAAGAACATTTTAATTTGATTCACAATAAAACGTTACAATTAGTTTACATGCAATGAGTAGCCTAGTTTTGGTTGTTGTTGGTGGCGTTATTGCATCCCTAGTTATGCCTACAATGCAAAATCGTTCCCTCGCGATTGGAAGCTCCTGTAGCCGCCGCATACGCATTTCAAAACATCGCAACGTGAAATGCCACAAAAAGCGGTTTGTGAATAGGTCTTAGTGAGTTAGGAGTCCTCTCGACTTCTTTTAAGCTGTCCCAGACATAGGTGCTACTTTTAGGGCTAAAATGCTTCGTGAATTACTCTTAGTGAAAAAAATTAGGAGTCCTAAAGTTATGAGTGACACGCCCATTATTTTTAGGAGTTGCTCCTAAATTCGCCAGTTAGGAGCTACTTTTAGCCTTAAAATTCTTTGTGAATACGGCCCCAGAGCAGTAACTTATAAAATTGGCCATTATTCCTAGTGAAGCATAAATTGTTGTAATTTGTTTGGAATGTAGTGGTTAGTTCACTGAAATGAAGCAGCCTCCTGAGGATGCAGTCTTCAAAATTAGACACAGCTTCATTCTTTTTATTTAAGCTCACACATGACATCATCTCACAAAGGAAGAATGTTCATCGATACTTTGTGAGAAATATATTGATGTGCTGTAAAAGCTTACTGTCATTTTCAGGGCTTTTCTTTTTGGGCAAAATGTTGAGGTTATGTGAAACTTAAAGTAAATGAAGTGAGTGACCAGATCACAATTCTGCAGTTTATTTCGACTTGTTCATATTATGAGAGCATATGAAGCGACTTAACAAGCTCTCATCACAGAAGGTCTTGTGATTCCAATGTCACATTAAATCTACATTACCAAGCACTGAAATATTTTTTGAAAATAGAGCATGACTATTTTAAAGACTAAAGTGACGGATAATGATTGTCTCTAGTGTTAAATACCACCAAAGGTTATGAAACACAACTTTTAACAAAATTATGTCTCTGTATTGTAGTCCTAAGTCACTCGATTAACAGTGAAAAGAAACTTGAGTTGACAAATGTGAGTGGAAATAAAAGCTGTTGTGTAGATGCATTCAAGTGTGTGAAGGTGCTTTTTCAAAGTCTGTTTCCTCATTTAATCTCCAGGATTTCAGCATTTATGGACTCTCATGACCAATAACAAATAAAATGGGTTTAAGAAGCATATTTACTGTTCTAAAACAGATATGCAGCACTTGTCTCAAATTATTCTTTTTTTTGTTTCCTGTTACTAAATCAGCACTGTTGCATCAATGAAATGTTGCATCAGCATCAATTATATGCCAACAGTGACAGTTCAAAAATGACAAAAAGCACTTGTGTTTTTTTGCCTCAAGTTTGCATCTCGCCTCTTAACGAAATGCTTGAAAAAGAATGGTCTCTTGATGTACTTTGTTGATTAATGGTTTCATTTGGGGTTCGCTAAAGTCAGCATGAATGTTGATGACAATAATTTGGCAGTAATGCAATAAGTATCAGCTGTGTGCAAAGTAACTCACATTTGCCATCCCGCATAACCCATCACAGAAAATGGGTAAAATTCAAATATTTGGACATGGAGCTCCATTGAGATCCCCATATCTATGGGACTGAACTATCTATGGCCTTTAAAATGAAGATTTCAAAAGGAAAGTTTGTTAAGAATGAGAATCTAGAAGGATATTAAGATATCTTGAATACTTACAAGCATTCAAACTTTGGAAAAAGAATAGGCCTATTTATGGCACTCATCAGGTATGTTCTATGCAATTGTGTTGATAGAAAAACACCTCTTCAGATATTTCTCTTTAAAAGAAAAAAAGATGTATACAAATTGACCCACATTTGGTTTTCGACCACTGAAAATGTGTACAATGTACCAATTTACTTGTGGAGCCACATTGAGATGACCAAATCTCTGGGATTGAACCATCGAGGGCCTTTAAAATGAAGATACCAAAAGGAAAAGAACCAGAATCTAAAAGGATATTAAGGTTTTTTTTTTTTTTTTTTTTTTACAGGCATGCTAACTTGAGGCAAAAAAACACAAGTGCTTTTTGTCATTTTTGAACTGTCACTGTTGGCATGCAACAAAGATTACTAAAGTCAACAGATTTTACTAATAGACCTACCAATTTCTGTGTAAAAAATAAAATAATGATGCTGCCATCTTTCTAAAGTCATTTTTACACCCCTCTAATTTGGCTCCAAATCTCAGGTGAAAATTGTAATTTTGACCCCCCTCTACAAAATAGTGAATTACTCATTAAATACATCTGTGACATTTAATATTTTGGATTTTATCATGATTTCTGTTTATCTTTGTACAGAAAAAATATTTACAAAATCAAAAATTTGAGCTGGGGAAGTTTACGGAATTTGGTTGATTTGACATGGAATGACCCCTAACCATAACCATGGCTGCATTTATCTGATCAAAAATACAGTAATGTTGTGAAATATTATTTGCAATTTAAAATAACCGTTGTCTACTGTAATATATTTTGAAATGTAACTTATTCCTGTGATGCAAAGCTGAATTTTCATTACTCCAGTCTTTAGTGTCACATGATCTTTCGGAAATCATTCTAATATGCTGATTTGCTGCTCAAGAAACATTTCTGATTATTATCAATGTTGAAAAGAGTTGTTGCTTCATATTTTGGGGGAAACTGTGATGCAACTGTGATTCTTTGATGAATGGGAAGTTCAAAAGAACAGCATTTTCATTAAATATAAACTTTTGTAACATTATAAATGTAACATTGTAACATTTTGTAACATTGTCTTACTGTCACTTTTAATCAATTTAATACTCCTTGCTGAATAAAAGTATTAATTTCTTTCAAAACAAATCTTACTGACCCCAAACCTTTGAATGGCATTGTCTATCAATGATACTACAATAACACTGCTCTGTGTTTGTCCATCGCAGGTCCTCACTCAGCTCTCAGTATGTCCGATGGGGACTATGATTACCTCATCAAGTTCCTCGCACTGGGGGACTCTGGGGTGGGAAAGACCAGCTTCCTATATCAGTACACAGACAGCAAATTCAACTCCAAATTCATCACCACAGTGGGAATAGACTTCAGAGAAAAACGTGTGGTGAGTATTTTTATTACTTGAACTAAAATGACATTGACATTTTCATAGTTGTATTGATGTTTCTTATACTCCCTTTGATCTGTATATGCATGTATTACTATTTAGGGCCCGAGCACCGATGGTGTGAGGACCCTCTTGGAATTGCTTTGTTTATTATTAGGGCCCAAGCCCTGAAAGGGCGCAGAGCCCTATTGTTCTTCTAAGGATTATTAGGGCCCAAGCCCAAAGGGCGAAGGCCCTATTGTTTCCGGAAGGATATATATATATATATATATATATATATATATATATATTTTTTTTTTTTTTTTCTGCCTTTTTGCCACTTTTGGGGCCCTTAACATGCTCAAAAACTCTTGAAATTTTGCACACATGTCAGAACCTGCGGCCATCAGGGCCGGGCTGAAGCTGGTACCCGGGCGTGGCAGGGGGGCTCGACAGCGCCCCCTGGAATGGTGTCCGAAAACTTGGTCCATAAATCAAACATGCTTGCATGTAATAATATGAAACTCAGTACACATATAGATCCCATTGGGCCGAACAACTTTCGTGCTCTAAGTTTTACACCAGCCCAACAGGAAGTCGGTTATTATACGTTGTTTGGAAAACGCATACAATGGAATGTGAAATATTCCTCCTAGGGAATTCATCCGATCGCCACCAAACTCGGTGTGAATGAAGTCAAGACATTGAGGATGAATTCTTGCGAACGGATTTTTGATATCTCGAATGGTTTGGCTGTGGCGAGGAAACGAATTTATGGCGAATAATGGGACACAGGAAGTGTGTTATAACTTCTGCATACATTAACTGATCTTGATGAAACTTCAGCAGTGTGTTCGTTGTAAGAGGCCGATCACTATTGTGAGTCAAAGTTATAGCGCCACCAACTGGCAGCAGGAAGTGTGTCACTTTCTAAATGCTTTTGACAAAAGTGTGGGGGTTAATTTTATGTACAGTCACAAAAATCGGTATGTATATTGGTCTCATCGAGCCGGACAACTTTCTAATTTACATTCAATAGCTCCGACCAACAGGAAGTCAGATATTTTGGTTTGAATGTGGATTTTCTCCCTCTCTCTCTCTGCCTCTGCGTCTCTGTGTGTGTGTGGGGGGGGGGGGGGGGTTGTCTTTTGAGTTTAATTCTTGTTTTTCAAGGTTTCAGGGGCTTTTGGGGCCCTTAACGTGCTCAAACTGCACTAAATTTTGCACACATGTCAGAACCTGCGGCCATCAGGGCCGGGCTGAAGCTGGTACCCAGGCATGGCAGGGGGGCTCAACAGCGCCCCCTTGAATGGGGTCCGAAAACTTGGTCCATAGATCAAACTAGCTTGCATGAATTAATATGAAACTCGGTACACATATAGATCTCATCGGGCCGAGCAACTTTCTCACTCTTAAGTTATACGCCAGCCCAACAGGAAGTCAGCTATTATGGGTTGTTTGGAGAACGCTTGCTGTGGAATTTAAAACACTCCTCCAAGAGAATTAATTCAATCGCCACCAAACTCGGTGTGCATGAAGTCAAGACAAGGGGGGGCGCTAGCGAGCAATGGAAAGCTAAGATGCACCTCCAGATAGCTCGTCAAAAATCCGTTCAAAAACTGAGCAAAAACGCAAAATCATCGATTGTTACCCACTTCGTGAAGAACATAAACGTCGCGGTAATCACCGGAACAAAATATTCTGCTCGGTTTCGACAATGGTTAAACCGAAAGTCAAGAAAAGCGAGGCACCTGAGACTGGCCCAGAGACCTCGAGCGCGCCTTGCTCGGAGGCCCCGGAGGCTGATGACAATCTTGTGGATGAACCCTCTAATAAGACGGTGCTCGCGGCCATCGCTGCTTTAAGCGCAGATGTGAACCGGATCAGATCAGAGGTTTGTGCCACCATAGAAAACCGCATCACAGAAGTTTCTGCTACCATCAGGGGCGAGATTTCATCACTTAATGAAAACGTCCAGAAATCTATCTCTGAGCTGAGAGGCATATCAGCAGTACACGAGACCGCTTTAAAAGAGCTGGAAGAAAGCGCTTCATCCCACTCTGACATCCTCTCCACACTACAATCTACAGTGGATCATCTGACAACTAAAGTTAAACATCTGGATGAAAAATGTGAGGACCTCTTGGCGCGCTCCAGACGGAACAATATTAGGATTATAGGAATACCGGAGGGAAAAGAGGGGCCACGGCCCAGAGAGTTCATCTCACAACTCCTATCCGAAGCGCTGTCTCTGCCAGAGCAACCACTGATAGATCGCGTACACAGGATAAACCGCCAGAAACCGAAACCAGAGGACCCCCCACGACCCTTCATCTTAAGACTTCACTACTACCACGTCCGTGAGGAAATACTACGTAGGGCCATAGAAAAGAATAAGCTGGAATACCAAGGGCGGAAAATACACATATTTCCAGATTTCCCTCCTCCTGTGGTCAAACAGAGAGCGGCGTTCACTAAAGTTAGAGAAATGTTACGAGGAAGATCGGACGTCAGATACGGACTGATTTATCCTGCCAGGCTGATGTCACACACAGAGGAGTGAAAATGTCGTTCACCGACCCGAAGGAAGCTCAAGATTACGCTGAGAAACACTTTGGACAGCCACAATAGACATTGACAGAGGAAGTGACACACCAGGTGGCCCAGCTAAGTGGACAGAGCAGTTATGCAAACATACGGGTTCAATCCATCAAAATATGGTGAGACTGTGCGTTAGGCCACACATCGTTTTATACCTTACAGCAAAAATGTTTTTGTTTTATTCAAAGTACTTTCCGAAGTACTTTCGTGCCATACGTTTGTTTAGTACTGGCTAGAAATGTTCTTATTCTTTGTTTACTCAGTTTGTTCTAGAGGGTTTAAAAGAGTTTATAGGATGGGGAAGGGGGTGGGGTGGGACTTAGCCGTCTTACTACTATAAAATCACAATTTGAAAGTGTACCAATTGGAACAGTTATTCACTCTATTTTTTTTCTGATATGCCAATACAAAATGATCTGAATACAAGAGATGGAAGGAGGGGTGTAACCTTAGCTAGCTGGAATGTGCGTGGACTTAACAACCTAATTAAAAGAGGTAAAATCTTTGCCCATCTTAAATCAGATCTACCAGATCTAATATTCTTACAGGAAACCCACTTGACAAAAGACTCTCATATCAGGTTAAGGTGTAAATGGATTAATAATGTATACCACTCATCATTTAATTTTAAAGCAAGAGGTACAGCAATTATGATAAGGAAAGGCGTTCCCTTCATTCACAAAGATACAATATCTGATAAGGAAGGTCGATTTCTGATTGTAACTGGGGAAATATATTCTACACCTCTCACCTTGATGAACATATACGCTCCAAATATAGACAATCCATCATTTTTTCAGAAGGCAATGTCTCTTATACCAGATTTATCCCAGACGAACTTGATTATTGCAGGGGACTTCAATTGCGTATTAGATCCGTATTTAGACAGATCTTCCACTCGCAGAACAGAGAAGAGTAATTCAAGTGTCTTTCTTAATACATTTATCAACAATACTAATCTGTCTGACATTTGGAGAATAGCCAACCCGACTGGTAGGGATTACTCTTTTTATTCTGCAACACATAACTCTTACAGCAGGATAGATTATTTTCTCATAGATGCAAAACTAACACCTTATGCTGTAAATCCGAAATACCGAGTCCTGGTCAAGTCACGCTGCTAAAATTGAAATTCTGTGTCTGTGAACGTAAAGTCCGCCTACTTTGATTTGATTGGTCATTTCAAATATTCTGACATTGAAGAGCAGTGTGACAGACCAATGAGGCTGAGATGAACAGTGAACACACACACACACACAGGCCTCTGTATTCTGACGTGCTCTCTGCTTGCCGCTGCGGATTGAGGAACGCGCTGATTATAACAAGACGGGGCGAAGCCGAAGTTGGTTTCATATGTTTTGTGTGCAAAGGCAATCATGTATTTAAAGTACACGCTTAATGGCCCAATGAAAAATAATGAAAACCAGGACATTTTCACCACTTTACAAAAAACAGACAGGACGGCCAGGACAGGACGTGAAAACAGGACATGTCCTGGGAAAACAGGACATGTCCTGGGAAAACAGGACGGTTGGTCACCCTAATGTTATAAAATATATAAAAACTCCATATTTGTCATTTTTATAGTCAGTATGTTGTTAACTGGGTTGCTTTTTTGTGTGCTGCGCTCATTTGTTTACAATTCTCCTGGAGAAGCAGCATGAGCCTCAGCAGTGCAACCTTGTTACCATTGATCAGTAATACATTTATTATTAACTGATGATTGCAACTTAAAATGAATGTAATGAAATTAGAATAATCTCTCGTTTTAGTGATTCCCAAGTTATTTTTTTGTTATTGACGTTCTAATCAGGCTATACTCTGGTCGGGCAAGTAAAATTCTCTTTCAGGTAGGCCTATTGTTTTTATATATAAATATATTAGGGATGTGACTGTGATAAAATTTTCCCACCGGTTAATCGACGTGTGACACCGCTGAGCGCTTTTAAATCGCTAACTATAGTATACTATATACTAGTAAAATACAGACGTCCGCACAGACATTGATAATGGTGCGGAGTAGAGCGAGCATTTTCAATTTATTCCTATGGATGTAGGAATTAACTAAAACATTTTATTTATGTTTTTGTGTCCACTGTTCAACCGCAACCGCGTCAGACACACACACACATTCCAGAATTGCAATCTTGACATCGCAGCCTGTTCATTATAGCCCTAATACAATATAATAATAAAAATAGTCAACCTAACATAAACGAATTACACTGCTCTGTTTAAATAGTCAATAGTACAATTTGTACCATTCACAGTAAGCAGAGCTCCACTGTGATGTTTCCAAGCACATTTTTGCGCGCGTGAAGAGGATGATTTTTTCCATCGATATTGGAACACGAGTGAAGTACAAAGCCTATAATAAAGAATAGTTTAGCATCCAAATACATTGCAAATATTGAAACATTTTGATTCTAATGAGAGGGTTACGTGAGACCAACACTGCTTACTTTCGTTTTTATTTTTACATTAAATTTAAAGGATTTGTTGTGGAATATTTTGAGTGTATCATAAAATCAGAATAAGGTAAGACAAGTAATATTTTCTGTCTTATATATATATATATATATATACACGTGTGTATATATATATATATATACAGTGAGGAAAATAAGTATTTGAACACCCTGCTATTTTGCAAGTTCTCCCACTTAGAAATCATGGAGGGGTCTGAAATTGTCATCGTAGGTGCATGTCCACTGTGAGAGACATAATATAAAAAAAAAAATCCAGAAATCACAATGTATGATTTTTTAACTATTTATTTGTATGATACAGCTGCAAATAAGTATTTGAACACCTGAGAAAATCAATGTTAATATTTGGTACAGTAGCCTTTGTTTGCAATTACAGAGGTCAAACGTTTCCTGTAGTTTTTCACCAGGTTTGCACACACTGCAGGAGGGATTTTGGCCCACTCCTCCACACAGATCTTCTCTAGATCAGTCAGGTTTCTGGGCTGTCGCTGAGAAACACGGAGTTTGAGCTCCCTCCAAAGATTCTCTATTGGGTTTAGGTCTGGAGACTGGCTAGGCCACGCCAGAACCTTGATATGCTTCTTACAGAGCCACTCCTTGGTTATCCTGGCTGTGTGCTTCGGGTCATTGTCATGTTGGAAGACCCAGCCTCGACCCATCTTCAATGCTCTAACTGAGGGAAGGAGGTTGTTCCCCAAAATCTCGCAATACATGGCCCCGGTCATCCTCTCCTTAATACAGTGCAGTCGCCCTGTCCCATGTGCAGAAAAACACCCCCAAAGCATGATGCTACCACCCCCATGCTTCACAGTAGGGATGGTGTTCTTGGGATGGTACTCATCATTCTTCTTCCTCCAAACACGTTTAGTGGAATTATGACCAAAAAGTTCTATTTTGGTCTCATCTGACCACATGACTTTCTCCCATGACTCCTCTGGATCATCCAAATGGTCTTTAATGGTCTTTGGTTTAAGCAGGGGAACCTTCTGTGCCATGCATGATTTCAAACCATGACGTCTTAGTGTATTACCAACAGTAACCTTGGAAACGGTGGTCCCAGCTCTTTTCAGGTCATTGACCAGCTCCTCCCGTGTAGTTCTGGGCTGATTTCTCACCTTTCTTAGGATCATTGAGACCCCACGAGGTGAGATCTTGCATGGAGCCCCAGTCCGAGGGAGATTGACAGTCATGTTTAGCTTCTTCCATTTTCTAATGATTGCTCCAACAGTGGACCTTTTTTCACCAAGCTGCTTGGCAATTTCCCCGTAGCCCTTTCCAGCCTTGTGGAGGTGTACAATTTTGTCTCTAGTGTCTTTGGACAGCTCTTTGGTCTTGGCCATGTTAGTAGTTGGATTCTTACTGATTGTATGGGGTGGACAGGTGTCTTTATGCAGCTAACGACCTCAAACAGGTGCATCTAATTTAGGATAATAAATGGAGTGGAGGTGGACATTTTAAAGGCAGACTAACAGGTCTTTGAGGGTCAGAATTCTAGCTGATAGACAGGTGTTCAAATACTTATTTGCAGCTGTATCATACAAATAAATAGTTAAAAAATCATACATTGTGATTTCTGGATTTTTTTTTTTAGATTATGTCTCTCACAGTGGACATGCACCTACGATGACAATTTCAGACCCCTCCATGATTTCCAAGTGGGAGAACTTGCAAAATAGCAGGGTGTTCAAATACTTATTTTCCTCACTGTATATATATATATATATATATATGTATATGTATATGTATATGTATATGTGTGTGTGTGTGTGTGTGTGTATATATAGATAGATAGATAGATAGATAGATATTTATATACATATACATATATATATATATTTATATATATTTATATATATATATATAGATAGATAGATAGATAGATAGATAGATATTTATATATATATATATAGATAGATAGATAGATAGATAGATAGATAATATCTATCTATCTATCTATCTATCTATCTATCTTATATATATATATATATATAAATATAGCTGCGAGCAGCGATGGAGGGCCAAAGCCGGCGGCACCGCCATCCCCGGTGCCTTTAGGTAACTAAAGGCACCGGGGTTGTGGTGCCACCGGCTTGGGCCCGTAATCGCTGCTCGCAGCTATATTTTATTAGGGCCCAAGCCCTGAAAGGGCGAAGGCCCTATTGTTTTCGGTAGGATTATTATTAGGGCCCAAGCCCTGAAAGGGCGAAGGCCCTATTGTTTTCGGTAGGATTATTATTATTATTTTTCTTACGACTATTTAGGCATTTTTGGGGCCCTTAACATGCTCAAAAACTCTTGAAACTTTGCACACGAGTCAGAACCCGCGGCCATCAGGGCCGGGCTGAAGCTGGTACCCGGGCGTGGCAGGGGGGCTCGACAGCGCCCCCTGGAACAGGGTCCGAAAACTTGGTCCATAAATCAAACACGCTTGCATGTAATAATATGAAACTCGGTACACATATAGATCTCATCGGGCCGCACAACTTTCATGCTCTAAGTTTTACGCCAGCCCAACAGGAAGTCGACTATTTAGGGTTGTTTGGAAACGCATGCTTAGGAATTTGAAACACTTCTCTTAGGGAATTCACCCGGTCAGCACCAAACTCGGTGTGCATGAAGTCAAGACATTGAGGATGAAAAATTGCCAGGGGATTTTTGATATCTCGAACGGTTTGGCTGTGGCGAGGAAACGAATTTATGGCGAATAATGGGACACAGGAAGTGTATTATAACTTCTGCATACATTGACGGATCTTGATAAAACTTCAGCAGTGTGTTCGTGGTCAGAGGCTGATCACATTGATGTGACTATTGTGAGTCAAAATTATAGCGCCACCTACTGGCAGCAAGAAGTGTGTCACTTTCAAAATGCTTTGAAATCACCCTCTTATTTTTACCCGATTTGCTTCAAACTTTATCTGTATAATGTAAACACACGGCAGATGTAGACCTGTGAAAGGATTATTGATATCTTAGATACTGTTGCCGTGGCAACGCATCAAACTTTAATTTTCTTTTTGGATGCTTTTGAGACTCTTAAGATGCTTGAAATTGGATGAAACTCGACAGACACATCACATTTATTAGCCCGTAGACATGTGCAAAGTTTCAGAAACGGGCGTGGTGAGGGGCTCAGTAGCGCCACCTTTAGTCATAAATGGGGCGGTTAGTTTTATCAACAGCAACAAAACTTGGTATGTGTATTGTTCTCATCAAGACGGACAACTTTCTAATTGACATTAACCATCTCCGACCAACAGGAAGAGAGATATTTTGGTTTGAATGTGGATTTTCTGAAGAATTTTCTCTCCCTCTCTCTGTGTCTGTGTGTGTGTGAGGGGAGGGGGGGGATTTGACTATTGCTTTTATATTGTTAATCAAGGTTTCAGGGGCTTTTGGGGTCCTTAACATGCTCAAAAACTCTTGAAACTTTGCACACAGGTCAGAACCCACGGCCATCAGGGCCGGGCTGAAGCTGGTACCCGGGCGTGGCTGGGGGGCTCAACAGCGCCCCCTTGAACGGGGTTCTAAAACTTGATCCATATATCAAACACGCTCGCATGAATTAATATGAAACTCGGTACACATATAGATCTCATCGGGCCGAACAACTTTACCCCGGTCAAGTTTTACGCCAGCCCAACAGGAAGTCGGCTATTATGGGTTGTTTGGAAAATGCTTGCTGTGGAATGTGAAATACTCCTCCTAGAAAATTCACCGTGTCCCCTTCAAACTCGGTGTGCATGTAGTCAAGACTTTGAGGATGCTAAATTGTGGACGGATTTTTGATATCTCGAACGGTTTGGCTGTGGCGAGGAATCGAATTTATGGCGAGAAAAGAGAAACACGGAAGTGGAATAACTTCTGCATACATTAACTGATCTTGATGAAACTTCAGCAGTGTGTTCGTGGTAAGAGGCCGATCAGATGGATGTAGCTATTGTGAGTCAAAGTTATAGCGCCACCAACTGGCAGCAGGAAGTGTGTCACTTTCAACATGCTTTTGACAAAAGTGGGGGGGTTACTTTTAACTACAGTAAAGAAAAAATAGTTTTTATATTGTTCTCATCAAGCCGGACAACTTTCTAATTTACATTCAATAGCTCTGGCCATCAGGAAGTCAGATATTTTGGTCTGAATGTGAATTTTTTTGCAAAATCAGCCTCTGAATTTTTAGCCACTCCTCTTAAACTATTTATTTTATTCGTACCAAACTTTTTCAACATGATGAAACTACATTAAATATGCTAAGTTGTGAATGGATAATAAATATCTCAAACGGTTTTGCTATGGCGAGGGATTAATGTCCAAAAAGGAAACACTAAAAATCTTCTAAAAATGTAATTATATACCATTTATTTCTATATAAAAGTATACAAATATCACAACTAAACCCATTTTATTCTGTTTTTGCAATTCAAGAAGAATGAAAAAGTTAAAAACAGGCTATTTAGTGCTATTTGGTTCAACAAAAAAGCAAACATAGGGCTATACTGCCCTCTTGTGTCCAAAAGGACATCAAAATAGTATATAAAACTTTTTACCAGGTAGGCCAATATTGTATTTAAATATACATTTATTAGGTATGTGTCTGAGGATATTTTCCCACCGGTTAATCGACGTGTGACACGAGTGGGTGCTTTTAAATCGCTAATATAAAAGTGAAAGTAAAAAAACGGACGTCCGCACGGACATTGATAATGGTGCACGTTGGAAAGAATGATACTTTTAAACATAACACTAAACCGCCATTAGGTGTCGCCAGGCGACCATCTTAATGAGCGAGTCATTGATTCATTCGTTCAAATGATTCGTTCCAATGACTGAGTCATTCATGATTGAGACAGATGTTTATGGATTGACCATTGAATCTTTGAGTCAAGTGATTCGTTTCAAAATGCTGAATCATTCAGTAATGAGAAAACAAGTTGCTGTGATCTTTGTTTAACTATTTTTGCTGCTGAAACAGAACAAAAACAGTCAATATTGCATCTAAAATGTAAGTGACTTAATTGTAACTGTTTATTAACCTGTTGTATGAAATCAATGTCACAGTTTCAATCGTGATTGTATTCAGGAAATAGTTGCCTACTCGTCAAGTGAGGTTGCTTAACTCTATCATATGTTATAAAATATATAAAAACTCCATATTTGTCATTTTTATAGTCAGTATGTTGTTAACTGGGTTGCTTTTTTGTGTGCTGCGCTCATTTGTTTACAATTCTCCTGGAAAAGCAGCATGAGCCTCAGCAGTGCAACCCTGTTACCATTGATCAGTAATACATTTATTATTAACTGATGATTGCAACTTAAAATGAATGTAATGAAATTAGAATAATCTCTCGTTTTAGTGATTCCCAAGTTATTTTTTTGTTATTGACGTTCTAATCAGGCTATACTCTGGTCGGGCAAGTAAAATTCTCTTTCAGGCAGGCCTATTGTATTTATATATAAATATATTAGGGATGTGACTGTGATAACATTTTCCCACCGGTTAATCGACGTGTGACACCACTGAGCGCTTTTAAATCGCTAACTATAGTATACTATATACTAGTAAAATACAGACGTCCGCACAGACATTGATAATGGTGCGGAGTAGAGCGAGCATTTTCAATTTATTCCTATGGATGTAGGAATTAACTAAAACATTTTATTTATGTTTTTGTGTCCACTGTTCAACCGCAACCGCGTCACACACACACACACATTCCAGAATTGCAATCTTGACATCACAGCCTGTTCATTATAGCCCTAATACAATATAATAATAAAAATAGTCAACCTAACATAAACGAATTACACTGCTCTGTTTAAATAGTCAGTAGTACAATCTGTACCATTCACAGTAAGCAGAGCTCCACTGTGATGTTTCCAAGAACATTTTTGCGCGTGTGAAGAGGATGATTTTTTCCATCGATATTGGAACACGAGTGAAGTACAAAGCCTATAATAAAGAATAGTTTAGCATCCAAATACATCGCAAATATTGAAACATTTTGATTCTAATGAGAGGGTTACGTGAGACCAACACTGCTTACTTTCGTTTTTATTTTTACATTAAATTTAAAGGATTTGTTGTGGAATATTTTGGGTGTATCATAAAATCAGAATAAGGTAAGACAAGTAAAATTTTCTGTCTTATATTTATATATATATATATATATATATATATAAGTATATATATATATATATATGTGTGTGTGTGTGTGTGTGTGTGTATATATATATATATATATATAAATATAGCTGCGAGCAGCGATGGAGGGCCAAAGCCGGTGGCACCGCCATCCCCGGTGCCTTTAGGTAACTAAAGGCACCGGGGTGGCGGTGCCACCGGCTTGGGCCCGCAATCGCTGCTCGCAGCTATATTTATTATTATTATTATTATTATTATTATTTTGTCAAACTTTCGGGCACTTTTGGGGCCCTTAACATGCTCGAAAACTCTTGAAACTTTGCACACAGGTCAGAACCCGCGGCCATCAGGGCCGGGCTGAAGCTGGTACCCGGGCGTGGCAGGGGGGCTCGACAGCGCCCCCTGGAACGGGATCCGAACACGTGTCCATAAATCAAACACGCTTGCATGTAATAATATGAAACTCGGTACACATGTAGATCTCATCGGGCCGAACAACTTTCGTGCTCTAAGTTTTACGCCAGCCCAACAGGAAGTCGGCTATTATGGGTTGTTTGGAAACGCATGGTCTGGTATTTGAAACACTTCTCCTAGGGAATTCACCCGATCGCCACTAAACTCGGTGGGAATGAAGTCAAGACATTGAGGATGCTAAATTGTGGACGGATTTTTGATATCTCAAACGGTTTGGCCGTGGCGAGGAAACGAATTTATGGCGAATAATGGAAACAGGAAGTGTGTTATAACTTCTGCATACATTAACTGATCTTGATGAAACTTCAGCAGTGTGTTCGTGGTAAGAGGCCGATCACATGGATGTGACTATTGTGAGTCAAAGTTATAGCGCCACCAACTGGCAGCAGGAATATGTCACTTTCAAAATGCTTTGAAATCACCCTCTTATTTTTACCCGATTTGCTTCAAACTTTATGTGTATAATGTAAACACACGGCAGATGTAGACCTGTGAAAGGATTTTTGATATCTTTAATACTGTTGCCGTGGCAACGCTTCAAACTTTAATATTCTTTTTTGATGCTTTTGAAACTCTTAACATACTTGAAATTGGATGAAACTCGACAGACACATCACATTTATTAGCCAGTAGACATGTGCAAAGTTTCAGAAACGGGCGTGGTGAGGGGCTCAGTAGCGCCACCTTTAGTCATAAGTGGGGGGGTTAGTTTTATCAACAGCAACAAAACTTGGTATGTGTATTGTTCTCATCAAGACGGACAACTTTCTAATTGACATTAACTACCTTCGACCAACAGGAAGAGAGATATTTTGGTTTGAATGTGGATTTTCTGAAGAATTTTCTCTCCCTCTCTCTGTGTCTCTGTGTGTGAGAGGGGAGGGGGGAATTTGACTATTGCTTTTATATTGTTAATCAAGGTTTCAGGGGCTTTTGGGGTCCTTAACGTGCTCAAAAACTCTTGATTATTTTAAATGTCGAAAACAGTTATGTACAGTCTTTGATGAATAGAAAGTTCAAAAGAACAGCATTTATCTGAAATCTAAAGCTTTTGTAACATTAAACACTACCGTTCAGAAGTTTGGGGTCAGTAATAATTTTAATTTTATTTTTGGGGGAAATAAATAAATAAATCAATACTTTTATTCATCGAGAATGAGTTAAACTGATAAAAAGTTACAGTACAGACATTTATAATGTTAAAAAAAATTATATTTGAAATAAATGCTGTTCTTTTGAACTTTACATTCATCAACGCATTTTGAAAAAAAATCTGTACACAACTGTTTTCAACATTGAAAATAATAATTAATATTTATTGACCATCAATCATCATATTAGAATGGTTTCTGAAGGATCATGTGACACTGAAGACGGGAGTAATGATGCTGAAAACTCAGCTTTGATCACATAAATTAATTACAGTGTAAAATATTTTAAAATAGAAAACAGCTGTTTTAAATTGGAATAATATTTCACAATATTACTGTTTTTGTTTGTATTTTTAATCAAATAAATGCAGCCTTGGTGAGCAGAAGAGACTTCTCCTAAAAACATTAAAAATCTTCCTTACCCCAAACTTTTGAACGGTATATATATATATATGTTTGTATAATATATATATATATATATATAAATATAGCTGCGAGCAGCGATGGAGGGCCAAAGCCGGCGGTACCGCCACCCCGGTGCCTTTAGGTAACTAAAGGCACCGGGGTTGCGGTGCCACCGGCTTGGGCCCGTAATCGCTGCTCGCAGCTATATTTTTATTTTTTTTTCAACCTTTTGGGCACTTTTGGGGCCCTTAACGTGCTTGAAAACTCTTGAAACTTTGCACACGGGTCAGAACCCGCGGCCATTAGGGCCGGGCTGAAGCTGGGACACGGGCGTGGCAGGGAGGCTCGACAGCGCCCCCTGGAACGGGGTCCGAAAACTTGGTCCATAAATCAAACACGCTTGCATGTAATAATATGAAACTCGGTACACATATAGATCTCATCGGGCCAAACAACTTTCGTACTTCTACTTTTTACGCCAGCCCAACAGGAAGTCGGCTATTATGGGTTGTTTGGAAACGCATGCTCTGGAATTTAATGTACTCCTCCTAGGGAATTCATCCATTCGCCTCCAAACTCAGTCAGCATGAAGTCAAGACATTGAGGATGCTAAATTGCGGACGGATTTTTGATATCTCGAACGGTTTGGCTGTGGCGAGGACACGAATTTATGGCGAATAATGGAAACAGGAAGTGTGTTATAACTTCTGCATACATTAACTGATCTTGATTAAACTTCAGCAGTGTGTTCGTTGTAAGAGGCCGATCACATGGATGTGACTATTGTGAGTCAAAGTTATAGCGCCACCAACTGGCAGCAGGAAGTGTGTCCCTTTCAAAATGCTTTGAAATCACCCTCTTGTTTTTACCCGATTTGCTTCAAACTTTATGTGTATAATGTAAGCACACGGCAGATGTAGACCTGTGAAAGGATTTTTGATATCTTTAATACTGTTGCCATGGCAACGCTTCAAACTTTAATATTCTTTTTTGATGCTTTTGAGACTCTTAACATACTTGAAATTGGATGAAACTCGACAGACACATCACATTTATTAGCCAGTAGACATGTGCAAAGTTTCAGAAACGGGCGTGGTGAGGGGCTCAGTAGCGCCACCTTTAGTCATAAGTGGGGGGGTTAGTTTTATCAACAGCAACAAAACTTGGTATGTGTATTGTTCTCATCAAGACGGACAACTTTCTAATTTACATGAACTATCTCTGACCAACAGGAAGAGAGATATTTTGGTTTGAATGTGGATTTTCTGAAGAATTTTCTCTCCCTCTCTCTGTGTCTCTGTGTGTGTGAGGGGAGGGGGGGATTTGACTATTGCTTTTATATTGTTAATCAAGGTTTCAGGGGCTTTTGGGGTCCTTAACGTGCTCAAAAACTCTTGTAACTTTGCACACAAGTCAGAACCCCCTGCCATCAGGGACGGGCTGAAGCTGGGACCCGGGCGTGGCAGGGGGGCTCAACAGCGCCCCCTTGAACGGGGTCCCAAAACATGGTCCATAGATCAAACACGCTTGCATTAATTAATATGAAACTCGGTACACATATAGATCTCATCGGGCCGAACAACTTTCCCCGGTCAAGTTTTACGCCAGCCCAACAGGAAGTCGGCTATTATGGGTTGTTTGGAAAACGCTTGCTGTGGAATGCGAAGTACTCCTCCTAGAGAATTCATCCAATCCCCACCAAACTCGGTGTGCATGAAGTCAAGACATTGAGGATTCTAAATTGCGGACGGATTTTTGATATCTCGAACGGTTTGGCCGTGGCGAGGAAACGAATTTATGGCGAGAAAAGAGAAACACGAAGTGGTATAACTTCTGCATACATTAACTGATCTTGATGAAACTTCACCAGTGTGTTCGTGGTAAGAGGCCGATCAGATGGATGTAACTATTGTGAGTCAAAGTTATAGCGCCACCAACTGGCAGCAGGAAGTGTGTCACTTTCAAAATGCTTTTGACAAAAGTGGGGGGGTTAGTTTTACCCACAGTTACAAAAATCAGTACGTACATTGGTCTCATCGAGCCGGACAACTTTCTAATATACAGTTATTAGCTTCGACCAATAGGAAGTCAGATATTTTGGTTTGAATGTGGATTTATTTGCAAATTCAGCCTCTGCTTTTTACCCACTCCTGCTAAGTGTTTTTTTTTTTATTCACACCAAACTTTTTTTACACGATGAAAATACATTAAAGATGCTAAATTGTGAAAGGATATTAAATATTTCAAACGGTTTTGACATGGCGAGGGATTAAAATAATGTCAAAAAAGGAATCAGAAAACATCTCATATCTTCTTAAAATTTAATTATACACCATTTATTTTTATATAAAATTATACAAATATCAGAACTAAACCGAAACAGAACTAGTTTTGGGTTTATTCAGTTTTTTTCAATTCAAGAATTATGTACAAGTTTAAAATCAGCCAGAATGCGCTATTTAGTAAAAAAAAAGTCATACATAGGGCTATACTGCCCTCTTGTGTTCAAAATCAGGTAGGCCCATTGTATATTGTATTTATATATAAATATATTAGCGATGTGACTGATAATTTTTTCCCACTGGTTAATCGATATGTGACACCGCGGTGGGGGCTTTTAAATCGCTAACTTAAAGGGATACTCCACTTTAAATGGAAAATTCTGTCATCATATACTCACCCTCATGTTGTTTCAATCCTTTATGAATTTCTTTCTTCTGCTGAACAGAAAGGAAGATATTTAGAAGAATGTCAGTAACCGGACAGTTTCTGGTCTCATTGACTTCCATAGTATACAATTTTTCCTACTATGGAAGTCAATGGGATCAGAAACTGTCTGGTTACTGACATTCTTCTTAATATCTTCCTTTCTGTTCAGCAGAAGAAAGAAATTCATAAAGGATTAAAACAACATGAGGGTGAGTATATGATGACAGAATTTTCATTTTAAAGTGGCGTGAAATACGGTCGTCCAGTAGGAATGAACTAAAAAACATTCACTCTGTTCTGCTCGTTCCTCGCTGTAGACGCGTTATTGCCCATGCAGCCGTGAGCATTTTAGTTTCATTTAAAAAATAGCGCCATTTCGGGGGTGGGATTGCTTGAATGTTTTTTTACAAAAGCACAATGTTGTGTTTTATTGCGAGTGTACATAAATATAAGTAAACACATTGCAGTTTAAATGATGTCCTGTATGAACAAACCGACGGAGTAGCCTATGTTTTTATGTTTCCACTGTTCGATCGCGCCCACGCCTCACACACACACACACACTGTGCATTCCAGCATTGCAATCTTGACATCGCAGCCGGTTCATTACAGCCGTAATAAAATATAATAATAAATATAAATAGTCAACCTATTTGCAGCAAATGATAGTAGATTTTAGATCAATATATTTGTTTTAATTACAATTTTAATTAACACTAACTTTATTCTCATCTGAATTATAAATAATTTATTTCTGTATAAAATAATACTACCATTAAAAAATACATTTGATTGTCTTTTTTAATCAATGGAGAATGTGTGACTTAAAAATAAACAGATTAGTGCTCGGTTTGAGGACAAGAAATGAAAACCAATGCAATATGATGAATGTCCAAAAACGTTCGCTCTTCTCTGCCCATTCCTCGCCTCGCCATATATATATATATATATATATTTATATTTATTTATTTTTTGTTACATATATATATATATATATATATATATATATATATATATATATATATATATATATATTTTTACATTTTTATATATATATATATATATATATATATATATATATATATATATATATATATATATATTAGTGCTGTCAATCGATTAAAAATTTTAACTAGATTAATCACACATTTTTTCTGTGATTAATCGCAATTAATCGCAATAAAAAAAGAAACGTTTTTAATATATTTTATAATGTAATAATTTCACAGTTAATCAAATTAATGTAGAAACAACATAAAGACAGTATATTTTAAATAATTGTTTAATGGCATCTTTTTATGAATGAAGGCCAGTATTACTGATATTATTTTTTTTTCACATTTATTAGGCTTCAAAAATATAACAGTTTTTAATTTAAGTGAACTTAAAACAATGCTAACATAAACCCATAATAAATGTCATATTTATTCGTGCCCTTCCTGTCTTAACAGTTAGGAAATATACAGAAATTTAATAAAGTTATCAAAGTTATATGCAGTCTGCACTGCATAAACTATAAATTAAATAGTTAAGTTATTTAGTCAACAGCAGTGAGTCATTTTCTCTGTTCCCTTTGTTCTTTAACTTTACTGACAGGAAGCTTTATTGGCTGCTGTCCCTTTAAGAGCAGACACACACACACACACACACACACACACGCGGAGCTCACCGTTTATATACTGTCTATGGATCTCACACGCGCCTCATTCTCTCGCAACTCTTTGTTCATTTTAGACTTTATATAAATCATTTAAGACTGCTCTTATGAGGATAATCGACAAAATTATTGTTATTGTTATTGTTAGTTCAAGCGCAAAAGAGAACTGGATTCTGGCGCCCTGTCTATGTGTGTGTGTGTGTGTGTGTGTGTGTGTGTGTGTGTCACATAAGGACATTCACAGACAGCGCATTCTTTTTTGTCTTGCCGCGCTTGAAATGTTTAAAAGCATTTAAATGAATAAGAGCGTGATCATATAATGTAAAGCTAGCCAACGGATGGCAGAAAAGACGGATGCTGCGTTAATTGCGTTAAATATTTTAACACGTTAAACCAGACAAAAATTAATCGCATGCGTTAACGCGTTAACGTTGACAGCACTAATATATATATATATATATATATATATATATATATATATATATATATATATATATATATATAGCTGCGAACAGCGATGGAGGGCCCAAGCCGGTGACACCGCCACCCCGGTGGCTTTAGTGTAACTAAAGGCACCAGGGTGGCGGTGCCACCGGCTTGGGCCCGCCATCGCTGCTCGCAGCTATATTTATTATTATTTTTTCCTACTTCTCGGGCACTTTTGGGGCCCTTAACATGCTCAAAAACTCTTGAAACTTTGCACACGGGTCAGAACCCGCGGCCATCAGGGCCGGGCTGAAGCTGGTACCCGGGCGTGGCAGGGGGGCTCAACAGCGCCCCCTGGAACGGGGTCCGAAAACTTGGTCCATATATCAAACACGCTTATATGAAATAATATGAAACTCGGTACACATATAGATCTCATCGGGCCGAACAACTTCCACACTCTATGTTATTAGCTCCGCCCAACAGGAAGTCAGCTATTATGGGTTGTTTGAAAAATGCATCCTCTGGAATTTGAAATACTCCTCCTAGAGAATTCACCCGATAACCACCAAACTCTGTGTGCATGAAGTCAAGACATTGAGGATGAAAAATTGCCAGGGGATTTTTGATATCTCGAACGGTTTGGCCGTGGCGAGGAAACAAATTTATGGCGAGAAAAGAGAAACAGGAAGTGTGTTATAACTTCTGCATACATTGACTGATCTTGATGAAACTTCAGCAGTGTGTTCGATGTAAGAGGCCGATTACATGGATGTGACCTTTGTGAGTCAAAGTTATAGCGCCACCAACTGGCAACAGGAAATGTCACTTTCAAAATGCTTTGAAATCACCCTCTTATTTTTACCCGATTTGCTTCAAACTTTATGTGTACAATGTAGACACACGGCAGATGTAGACCTGTGAAAGGATTATTGATATCTTAGATACTGTTGCCGTGGCAACGCATCAAACTTTAATATTCTTTTCGGATGCTTTTGAGACTCTTCACATGCTTGAAAATGCATGAAACTCGACAGACACATCACATTTATTATCCAGTAGACATGTGCAAAGTTTCAGAAACGGGCGTGGTGGAATGGCTCAGTAGCGCCACCTTTAGTCAAAAATGGGGCCTTCGTTTTTCCTAGAATCACAAAACTTGGTAGGTGTATTGTTCTCATCAAGCCGGACAACTTTCTAATTTACAGTCATAACCTCAGACCAACAGGAAGTCAGATATTTTGGTTTGAATGTGGATTTTCTGGAGAATTTTCTCTCTCTCTCTGTCTGTGTGTGTGTGTGGGGGTGGGGGTGGGGGGTTTGTCTATTCCATTTAATCTTTGTTTTTCAAGGTTTCAGGGGCTTTTGGGGCCCTTAACATGCTCAAAAACTCTTGAAACTTTTCACACAGGTCAGAGCCCACGGTCATCAGGGCCGGGCTGAAGCTCGTACCCGGGCGTGGCAGGGGGGCTCAACAGCGCCCCCTTGAACAAAGTCTGAAAACTTGGTCCATATATCAAACACGCTTGCAAGTAACAATATGAAACTCGGTACACATATAGATCTCATTGGGCCGAACAACTTATGCACTCTAAGTTATTAGCTCCGCCCAACAGGAAGTCGGCTATTATGGGTTGTTTGGATTACGCTTGCTGTGGAATTTGAAATACTCCTCCTAGAGAATTAATTCAATCCCCATCAAACTCGGTGTGCATGAAGTCAAGACACTGAGGATGCTAAATTGCGGACAGATTTTTGATATCTCGAACGGTTTGGCCGTAGCGAATAATCGAATTTATGGCGAGAAAAGAGAAACACGAAGTGGAATACCTTCTGCATACATTAACTGATCTTGATGAAACTTCAGTAGTGTGTTCGTGGTAAGAGGCCGATCAGATGGATGTAGCTATTGTGATTCAAAGTTATAGCGCCACCAACTGGCAGCAGGAAGTGTGTCACTTTCAACATGCTTTTGACAAAAGTGGGGGGGTTAGTTTTAACTACAGTAAAAAAAAACTCAGTTCATATATTGATCTCATCGACCCGGACAACTTTCTAATTTAAAGTCATTAGCTCTGACCATCAGGAAGTCAGATATTTTGGTCTGAATGTGGATTTTTTTGCAAAATCAGCCTCTGAATTTTTAGCCACCTTTATCTAAGTGGTTTATTTTATTCCCACCAAACTTTTTCAACATGATAAAAATATATTAATGATGCTAAATTGTGAACGGATAATAAATATCTCAAACGGTTTTGCTATGGCGAGGGATTAAAGTATTGTCTAAAAAGTAAACACTAAAAGGCTCATATATTCTAAAAATGTAATTATACACCATTTATTACTATATAAAAGTATACAAATATCTGAACTTAACTCATTTTATTCTTTTTTTTTCAATTTAAGAATGAAGTTTAAGTTTAAAAACTGCCAGAATGGTTGTTTAGTCTAAACAATAAATAAATAAAGTTAAACATAGTGCTATACTGCCCTCTTGTGTTCAAAATCAGGTAGGCCTATTATATCTATATAAAAATATACTAGGTATGTGACGGTGAGAATATTTTAGCACCGGTTAACTTACGTGTGACACCGCTGGGGGCTTTTTAATCGCTAACTTAAAAACGAAAGTAAAATATGTTCGTCCGCACGGACATTGATAATGGTGCGGAGCAGAGCGAGCGTTTTCAATAAATTCCTATGGAAGGAGGAATGACCTAAAAAAGGTTGACTCTGTTCTGCTCGTTCCTCGCTGAGGATTGCTTGAATGTATTTTAAAAAAGCACAATGTTGTGTTTTCTTGCTACTGTACAAAAATATAAGTTAACACTTTGCAGTTTGAATGATGTTCTGAACAAAATGACAGAGTATGTTTTTATGTGTCCACTGTTCAATCGCGCCCTCGTTTTAGTGATTCCCAAGTTATTTTTTCATTTAAGTTTTTTCATTGTTCTAATCAGGTCAGGCAAGTAAAATTATCTGTGTCTTATCCCTTACATTTTTATATAATATATATATACACTACTGTTCAAAAATTTGGGGTCAGTAAGATTTTTAAGCGAAGTTTCTTCTGCTCACCAAGACTGCATTTATTTGATTAAAAATACAAACAAAAACAGTAATATTGTAAAATAGTATTCCAATTTAAAACAGCTGTTTTCTATTTTAATATATTTTAAACTGTTATTTATTCCTGTGATCAAAGCTGAGTTTTCAGCATCATTACTCCAGTCGTCACTGTCACATGATCCTTCAGAAATTATTCTAATATGATGATTGATGCTCAAGAAACATTCATTATTATTTTAAATGTCAAAAACAGTTGTGTACAGTGTTTGATGAATAGAAAGTTCAAAAGAACAGCATTTATCTGAAATCTAAAGCTTTTGTAACATTAAACACTACCGTTCAGAAGTTTGGGGTCAGTAATAATTTAAATTTTGGGGGAAAGAAATAAAATAAATCAATACTTTTATTCATCGAGAATGAGTTAAACTGAACAAAAGTTACAGTACAGACATTTATAATGTTAAAAAAAATTATATTTGAAATAAATGCTGTTCTTTTGAACTTTACATTCATCAACGCATTTTGAAAAAAAATCTGTACACAACTGTTTTCAACATTGAAAATAATAATTAATATTTATTGACCGTCAATCATCATATTAGAATGATTTCTGAAGGATCATGTGACACTGAAGACGGGAGTAATGATGCTGAAAACTCAGCTTTGATCACATAAATTAATTACAGTGTAAAATATTTTAAAATAGAAAACAGCTGTTTTAAATTGGAATAATATTTCACAATATTACTGTTTTTGTTTGTATTTTTAATCAAATAAATGCAGCCTTGGTGAGCAGAAGAGACTTCTCCTAAAAACATAAAAAATCTTCCTGACCCCAAACTTTTGAACGGTATATATATATATATATATATATATATATATACACACATATATATATATATATATACACACACATATATATATATATATATATATATATATATATATATATATATACACACACATATATATATATATATATATATATATATATAAATATAGCTGCGAGCAGCGATGGAGGGCCAAAGCCGGCGGTACCGCCACCCCGGTGCCTACACTAAGGCACCAGGGTGGCGGTGCCACCGGCTTGGGCCCGCAATCGCTGCTCGCAGCTATATTTATTATTATTTTTTTCTACTTCTCTGGCACTTTTGGGGCCCTTAACGTGCTCGAAAACTCTTGAAACTTTGCACACAGGTCAGAACCCGCGGCCATCAGGGCCGGGCTGAAGCTGGTACCCGGGGCGTGGCAGGGGGGCTCAATAGCGCCCCCTAGAACACAATCTGAAATCTTGGACACATACAAGAACGTATTAGTATGAAACTCGGTACACATATAGATCTCATCAGGCCGAACAACTTCCATACTCTATGTTATTATCTCCGCCCAACAGGAAGTCAGCTATTATGGGTTGTTTGAAAAACGTACGCTCTGGAATTTGAAATACTCCTCCTAGAGAATTCATCCAATCCCCTCGAAACTCGGAGTGCATGAAGTCAAGACATTGAGGATGCTAAATTGCGGACGGATTTTTGATATCTCGAACGGTTTGGCCGTGGCGAGGACACGAATTTATGGCGAGAAAATAGAAACAGGAAGTGTGTTATAACTTCAGCATACATTGACAGATCTTGATAAAACTTCAGCAGTGTGTTCGTTGTAAGAGGCCGATCACATGGATGTGACTATTGTGAGTCAAAGTTATAGCGCCACCAACTGGCAACAGGAAGTGTGTCACTTTCAAAATGCTTTGAAATCACCCTCTTATTTTTACCCGATTTGCTTCAAACTTTATGTGTATAATGTAAACACACGGGAGATGTAGACCTGTGAAAGGATTTTTTATATCTTTAATACTGTTGCCATGGCAACGCTTCAAACTTTAATATTCTTTTTTGATGCTTTTGAGACTCTTAACATACTTGAAATTGGATGAAACTCGACAGACACATCACATTTATTAGCCCGTAGACATGTGCAAAGTTTCAGAAACGGGCGTGGTGAGGGGCTCAGTAGCGCCACCTTTAGTCAAAAATGGGGGCTTAGTTTTAAGTAGAGTCACAAAAATCGTTATGTATATTGTTCTCATCAAGCCGGACAACTTTCTAATTTATAGTCATAAGCTGTGACCAACAGGAAGTGAGATATTTTGGTTTGAATGTGATTTTTTGGAGAATTCTCTCCCTCTCTCTCTGCCTCTGTGTGTGTGAGGGGTGGGGGGATTTGTCTTTTGAGTGAGATTTGTTTAAAATTCCTGTTTTTCAAGGTTTCAGGGGCTTTTGGGGCCTTTAACGTGCTCGAAAACTCTTGAAACTTTGCACACAGGTCAGAACCCGCGGCCATCAGGGCTGGGCTGAAGCTGTTACCCGGGCGTGGCAGGGGGGCTCAACAGCGCCCCCTGGAACGGGATCCGAACACTTGTCCATAAATCAAACACACTTGCATGTAATGATATGAAACTCGGTACACATATAGATCGCATCGGGCTGAACAACTTTCGTGCTCTAAGTTTTACGCCAGCCCAACAGGAAGTCGGCAATTATGGGTTGTTTGGAGAACGCTTGCTGTGGAATTTGAAACACTTCTCCTAGAGAATTAATTAAATCGCCACCAAACTCGGTGTGCATGAAGTCAAGACATTGAGGATGCTAAATTGCGGACGGATTTTTGATATCTCAAACGGTTTGGCCGTGGCGAGGACACGAATTTATGGCGAGAAAAGAGAAACACGAAGTGTTATAACTTCTGCACACATTAACTGATCTTGATGAAACTTCAGCAGTGTGTTCGTGGTAAGAGGCCGATCAGATGGATGTAGCTATTGTGATTCAAAGTTATAGCGCCACCAACTGGCAGCAGGAAGTGTGTCACTTTCAACATGCTTTTGACAAAAGTGGGGGGTTTAGTTTTAACTACAGTAAAAAAAACTCAGTTCATATATTGATCTCATCGACCCGGACAACTTTCTAATTTAAAGTCATTAGCTCTGACCATCAGGAAGTCAGATATTTTGGTCTGAATGTGGATTTTTTTGCAAAATCAGCCTCTGAATTTTTAGCCACCTTTATCTAAGTGGTTTATTTTATTCCCACCAAACTTTTTCAACATGATGAAAATATATTAATGATGCTAAATTGTGAACGGATAATAAATATCTCAAACGGTTTTGCTATGGCGAGGGATTAAAGTATTGTCTAAAAAGGAAACGCTAAAAAGCTCATATATTCTAAAAATGTAATTATACACCATTTATTACTATATAAAAGTATACAAATATCAGAACTTAACTCATTTTATTCTTTTTTTTCAATTTAAGAATGAAGTTTAAGTTTAAAAACTGCCAGAATGGTTGTTTAGTCTAAACAATAAATAAATAAAGTCAAACATAGTGCTATACTGCCCTCTTGTGTTCAAAATCAGGTAGGCCTATTATATCTATATAAAAATATACTAGGTATGTGACGGTGAGAATATTTTACCACCGGTTAACTGACGTGTGACACCGCTGGGGGCTTTTTAATCGCTAACTTAAAAACGAAAGTAAAATATGTTCGTCCGCACGGACATTGATAATGGTGCGGAGCAGAGCGAGCGTTTTCTAATAAATTCCTATGGAAGGAGGAATGACCTAAAAAACGTTGACTCTGTTCTGCTCGTTCCTCGCTGAGGACGCGCACCATTATGAATGCCTGTGCAGCCGTGAGCATTTTAGTTTCATTTTCGGGGCGGATTGCTTGAATGTATTTTAAAAATGCACAATGTTGTGTTTTATTGCTACTGTACAAAAATATAAGTTAACACTTTGCAGTTTGAATGATGTTCTGAACAAAATGACAGAGTATGTTTTTATGTGTCCACTGTTCAATCGCGCCCTCGTTTTAGTGATTCCCAAGTTATTTTTTCATTTAAGTTTTTTCATTGTTCTAATCAGGTCAGGCAAGTAAAATTATCTGTGTCTTATCCCTTACTTTTTTATATAATATATATACACTACTGTTCAAAAATTTGGGGTCAGTAAGATTTTAAAGCGAAGTTTCTTCTGCTCACCAAGGCTGCATTTATTTGATTAAAATTACAAACAAAAACAGTAATATTGTAAAATATTATTCCAATTTAAAACAGCTGCTTTCTATTTTAATATATTTTAAACTGTTATTTATTCCTGTGATCAAAGCTGAGTTTTCAGCATCATTACTCCAGTCGTCACTGTCACATGATCCTTCAGAAATTATTCTAATATGATGATTGATGCTCAAGAAACATTCATTATTATTTTAAATGTCGAAAACAGTTGTGTACAGTCTTTGATGAATAGAAAGTTCAAAAGAACAGCATTTATCTGAAATCTAAAGCTTTTGTAACGTTAAACACTACCGCTCAAAAGTTTGGGGTTAGTAATAATTTAAATTTTATTTTTGGGGGAGAGAAATAAAATAAATCAGTACTTTTATTTATGAAGGATGAGTTAAACTGATCAACAGTTACAGTAAAGACATTTATAATGTTAAAAAATATATATTTGAAATAAATGCTGTTCTTTTGAACTTTACATTCATCAAAGCATTTTGAAAAAAAAAATCGGTACACAACTGTTTTCAACATTGAAAATAATAATGAATATTTATTGAGCATCAATCATCATATTAGAATGATTTCTGAAGGATCATGTGACACTGAAGACTGGAGTAATGATGCTGAAAACTCAACTTTGATCACAGAAATTAATTACTATGTAAAATATTTTAAAATTGAAAACAGCTGTTTTAAATTGGAATAATATTTCACAATATTACTGTTTTTGTTTGTATTTTTAATCAAATAAATGCAGCCTTGGTGAGCAGAGGAGACTTCTCCTAAAAACATTAAAAATCTTACTGACCCCAAACTTTTGAACGGTAATATATACAGTGCTATGCATAAGTGAATACACCCATGCTAAAGTTGACTAAAAAGAGGAATAAAAAATCATATTTTGGAAATTGAACTTAATGCCTTAATTTAAAAAATTAGGAAAAATCCAACTTTTAAGGACACCAATTTTCTTTGTGAATGAATAATGTATCGTAAATAAATAAATGTTCTTCCTTAAAATACATGGTGCATAAGTGTGTACACCCCTATGTTAAATTCCCATAGAGGCAGGCAGATTTTGATTTTTAAGTATTTTTTTTTTTTTTAATTTAGGATACTATGCATCCTGATAAAGTTCCCTTGGCCTTTGGAATTAAAATAGCCCCACATCATCACATAGCATTCACCATACCTAGAGATTGGCATGGTTTTATTTCAGTTAGCCTAATAGCTAGTTTGATTTGCATTGAGAGATGATCTTATGGAAAGTACCCCATGCCAATCTCTAGGTATGGTGAAGGCTATGTGATGATGTGGGGCTATTTTAATTCCAAAGGCCAAGGGAACTTTATCAGGATGCATAGTATCCTAAATTTTATTTTATTTTTAATACTTAAAAATAAAAATCTGCCTGCCTCTATGGGAATTTAACATAGGGGTGTACACACTTATGCACCATGTATTTTAAGGAAGAACATTTATTTATTTACGATACATTATTCATATATAATATATATATATATGTATATAAATATAGCTGCGAGCAGTGATGGAGGGCCCAAGCCGGTGACACCGCCACCCCGGTGGCTTTAGTGTAACTAAAGGCACCAGGGTGGCGGTGCCACCGGCTTGGGCCCGCAATCGCTGCTCGCAGCTATATTTATTATTATTGTTCTTCAAGGGTTCGGGGGTGTTGCAATTTATAATTTGCAGTTGATTGACGTTGAATAATTATAACTAAGGTTAAATGATTATAATTGATTTAATCTTTATGATTGTTTTGTTGTTAACCTTTACAATATATTCAAACAAACTACATTACCCATGAGCAGTGGCGCGTGTGAGCAGGAAGGGGGTGGAGCCAGAGCGTCAGTCTGTATCATCAGCTCTACAGCTGTTTTGTAATGCTTTCAACGTGATTTTGTTTATCATCAAACCCTTGTTCAGTAAAGTTGCCTGCAAAGCTGAGATGATGCCTATTTCATTATTTTGCTTCAAACTATTTCATGGTGCCGAAACCCGGGAATATGGACTTTATTAACGGACTTTTATAAGAAGTTTGGAGCTAGCTCGCGGCTACGCGAGTGAATGAGTGAAAATGGCTGAGCACCACGAGCGAATGAGACGGAAGCGGGGAACGATTAGAGCTTCGACCACAAAGCTTTTAACTCGTATGGAAGAGGAGATCAACAAGGACAACGCAGATTGTGAGCATTTACGTGAACTGTTGTCATTGTTGAGCACAAGAGAGGAAAGCTTATCAGAACTGGACAAGCATATAGAGGACGAAACGCCGACAGACGAACTCGAGGATGAGGTTGAAAGCGCGCAAGAGTATAAAGACCGTATTGTGTTATGGAAAAGACGTGCTACCAGGCTGATTCAGTGCAGCAGCCGAGATTCAACCGCTCGTCAAGGTGACGTAAGTGCCAATGCTGAACGATCGCATAACAGACAGTCAGTTAAACTGCCAAAGTTGATAATTGACAAATATGATGGAGAAATAAGTGCTTGGCAAGAATTTTGGAACCAATATGAGACTGCCATTCACTTAAATGATGCGCTGTGCAAAAGGGAAAAGTTTAGCTACTTAAAATCCTACTTAACTGGAGCTGCAGCTAAGGCAGTAGCAGGGCTTACATTGAGTGATAGCAATTATGATGCTGCAATCACGTTGCTCAATGACAGATTTGGAAGGAAGGATCTCGTAGTGAACGCACATATGTCCAAATTGCTGAATCTGACTCCCGTGAGGAAATCATATGACATTACAGCATTAAGACAGCTATATGATGAATGTGAGATACAGATTCGCAGTTTAGAGTCTGCTGGCATTCACTGTGACACTTATGGTAGCCTTCTTTGCCCAATATTGATGCAGTTAATTCCAAACGACATTGCACTCAATTATACTCGTCAGGCTGGCACAAATGACGTATGGAGTGTACCTGAGTTCATGGCATTTTTGCAACTTGAAGTTGAGAGCAGAGAAAGAGCACAGCAGCTCACGAGACCCAATTGCGTACAAAGAGATGCTGTTCAGAAACCATTCAATAAGCCAGGCAGTGAATCACGACCTAAGAGACTGAGTGCTCCATCAGCTGCTGCGTTGCACACAGCGTGCCCTACAGCTCCAGTTAATTGTGTATTCTGTGACAGCACAACCCATAAGTCAGAGTGTTGTCCCGATTATTCAGTAGCTGCACGCAAGGAGAAATTGAAAAAAATAGGCAGATGTTTTGTGTGTCTTGGCACGAGACACATAGCAAAGTTCTGTAGAGCAAAAGGTGCTTCATGTCCGCTCTGCAGTCGTCGCCATCATCAGTCTGTGTGTGAACAAAGTGAAGAAAAGCCAGAAATGTCTGTTACGAAGATGGACACTGTGGTTTCATCTGTATCAAGCACAGTAAATATTAAATCAAAGGAACCAAACACAGTGTTGCTGCAGACAGCGAAAGCATGGACTGAGGGTCCAGGAGGGAGAAAGATTGTACGGTGTTTGATAGATGGAGGCAGTCAACGAAGTTTTGTTCACGAAAGGCTGGTGAGAAGTTTGCAGCTACCAGTGCTGAGACAAGAGACATTGAACCTCCACACCTTCGGCTCTCCCAATTCTTTGATGACCAAGCGTAACACTGTAAAAATGATCTTAGAAAACGTGTGGAACACACAACAGAAAATTGAGATTGAAGCGATTGAAACTCCACAAGTGTCCTCAGCTGTTATGAAGGTGCCTGATGATCAAATTCAAAGACTGATGAAGGACAGGGGACTGCAGCTCGCAGACTTTCCACTTGAGGGTGATGACCCAGAACTTCTAGTGCTCATTGGAGCAGATTTCTATTGGAAGGTGGTGTCTGGGAAGATTGAGAGATTAACTGATTCCCTCGTGGCTCTGGACAGCACCTTTGGTTGGGCCATTCAAGGTATTGTTTCAAGCTCAAGCGAAATGGAAACCACATGTATGCACATTAGTGTAGCAGAAGATGATAAGATATCAAAGCAGTTACACGCGTTTTGGGAAATTGAATCTCTCGGTATCGTCCATGACAAAGCACCCAGTGCAGAAGAAGCTGAAGCTTTGGAAATTTTTGAACAGACAGTGAGCTTTGAAGATGGACGCTATCTGGTTGAGTTGCCATGGAAACATGACAGAGACACATCAGAGCTCAAAGACAACTACAAAGTTGCAAAGAAAAGGTTTGAAACTATAACGAAAAGATTCAGAACTGATAATGTGCTCTACGAGAGATACAATGATGTGATTCAAGAATATCTGCAGCAAGATATATGTGAGGAGGTAAAGGATACGCCAAATGCAGAGCAGGCCAGCACGGTGAAGTATTACATGCCACACCATCCAGTAATCCGAGATGATAAGTCGACAACTAAATTGAGAATAGTGTTTGATGCGTCTTCACATGAAGAGGGCTCGCCCTCCCTCAATGACTGTTTGCTCATCGGGCCTAACTTAAACCCAGATTTACTTCATGTGCTTATTAAATTCCGCCTTCACAAAGTCGCCTTCACAGCTGATATTGCAAAGGCTTTTCTGCAGATAGGATTGAAAGAAAGGGATAGAGATGTTGTGAGGTTTTTATGGACTTATGATCCCTCGTCACAGAATTCTGAAAGTGAGTTTCGCATCATGAGAATGAACAGAGTTGTGTTTGGAGTTGCATCTAGCCCCTTTCTGTTGGCAGCGACCATTAGAACCCATCTCAACCAGTATGAGTCTGAACAGCCTAAAACTGTAGCAGTACTCCGGGAATCACTATATGTGGATGATCTCATTGCGAGCTTACCGGATGTGGATGAAGCTTGTTCTATCACAGCACAAGCAAAAGCTATCTTATCTGCTGCAGGAATGGACCTGCGGAAATGGACGACCAACTCCTCGGACCTGAGAGCGAGATGGACGAAAGAACAGGTTGAGAGTACAGCAGATTCAGAGACACACAGCATTGCATTGAAAGTGTTGGGATTGATATGGAGGCAAGACCACGATGACTTTGTGTTTGACTTAAGCAAGGTGCTAGATGTTTTGAAGAGAAAAGAGAGTACGAAGAGGAGCGTGCTTCAGATTTCATCACGTATCTTTGATACAATAGGTTTTCTAACACCCTATACTATCCGTGCAAAATGCCTGTTCCAGGAAATGTGGGAGCGAGGTCTCAAGTGGGATGAGGAACTGCCCCCAGATTTAGCCTACAAATGGAGGAAGTGGTGTGATGATTTACCACAGTTACACAATGTGTCCATACCTAGATGGTATCATATCTTGACGAATCAGCAAGGCGAGACGGTCAGACTTCATGTTTTTTGGGAGCCTTGATAGGTGCCAGGCTAGGCCATAATCTGTTAAAGGCTCTTAAGATTGGAGAAAACCAGCTCAGCATGTGGACCGACTCAATGATAGTCTTGAGTTGGATCCGCAGTTCATCGCAGAAATGGAAGCCCTTTGTGGCAAACCGAGTAACTGAGATTCAAAGCCTCACTAAACCAGAGTCATGGTCACATTGTGACGGAAAGCACAATCCAGCAGATCTTCCTACAAGAGGACAATCTGTTGACAGTTTGATTGATAATCAGTTGTGGTGGAATGGACCTGATTTTCTCCTGTCAATGAATCCAGTGGTCTCAGCTGATGTAGAGTTTCCAGTGGAGGAGGTAAATGTAGAGCTCAGATCTAAATTCCAAGTTGCAATGCAGTTCATTGGCACAGACAAAGGTGAGCCTCTGCTAGATCTAAGTAAATACAGCAAACTCAGTACTGTTCTCAGAATAACAGCTTGGATACAGAGATTCCTCACCAACACACGCTCAAGTGTAAAGAAGCATGGAGAGCTTTCAGCTGAAGAGTTAGTGACAGCTGAAGTGTATTGGATCGGAAGGACTCAGGAAGAGACATTTGAAAGAGAAATGAGTTCGCTCAGGGAAGGACAGTGTGTACATAAAGACTCAAAGATCAAAGAACTTAAACCATTCCTTGATGAGCAAGGCCTGATTAGTGTGGGAGGAAGGTTGCAGCAATCTGATCTCACCTTTAGAGAGCAGCATCCGTGGATATTACCTGCTAAACACAGGTATTGTGAACTTTTGATTCAAAACTGTCATCAGAAGGTTTTGCACTCTGGTACAAGAGATACACTCATGCAAGTCAGAGACAGATTTTGGATTTTGAAGGGTAGACAGCTTGTTAAGCTGATAGTCGGAAGGTGTCCCGTCTGCAAGAGGTTTAAGGCTAAGCCAGCGCAGCAGGCTACGGCCCCCTTACCAAGGGATAGAGTCACTGAATCTCCTCCTTTTGAAACTACTGGTGTGGATTTTGCTGGGCCGCTCATGGTAAAGACCAGTAATGGTACGAGTAAAGCATACATAGCGCTTTTCACTTGCGCTGTCACTAGGGCCATTCATTTGGAACTAGTCTCAAGTCAAAGCACAGAGAACTTCCTTTTAGCACTAAAGAGGTTCATAGCCAGGAGGGGACTTTGTAAAGTCATATACTCAGATAATGCAAAGACCTTCAAACGAGCAGATCGAGATCTGAAGGAGCTATGGAAGTCAATCAAAGAGCCTGATCTCAGAATCTTCTTTGCTGAAAGGGGAATAACATGGAAGTACATAGTCGAGAGAGCAGCTTGGTGGGGCGGTTTCTGGGAACGCCTTGTAAGGTCAACAAAGTCATGCCTTAAGAGGATCTTGGGTAAAGCCTCGTTGAATTTTGAAGAGTTAACCACCATCTTAACTGAAGTAGAGGCTGTGCTAAATTCAAGACCCCTCACTTATGTTCACAACGAATTGAATGAACCTCAGCCATTGACACCTGCTCATTTTTTGGTTGGTAACCGACTTACATGGTCAGAACCCGCGGCCATTAGGGCCGGGCTGAAGCTGGTACCCGGGCATGGCAGGGGGGCTCAACAGCGCCCCCTAGAACACAATCTTAAATCTTGGACACATACAAGAACGTATTAGTATGAAACTCGGTACACATATAGATCTCATCGGGCCGAACAACTTTCGCACTCTAAGTTATTAGCTCTGCCCAACAGGAAGTCAGCTATTATGGGTTGTTTGAAAAACGCATGCTGTGGAATTTAATGTACTCCTCCTAGGGAATTGATCCGATCCACACCAAACTCGGTCAGCATGAAGTCAAGACATTGAGGATACTAAATTGCGGACGGATTTTTGATATCTCGAACGGTTTGGCCGTGGCGAGGAAACAAATTTATGGCGAAAAAATGAAACAGGAAGTGTGTTATAACTTCTGCATACATTAACTGATCTTGATGAAACTTCAGCTGTGTGTTCGTTGTAAGAGGCCGATCGCACAGATGTGACTATTGTGAGTCAAAGTTATAGCGCCACCAACAGGCAGCAGGAAGTACATCACTTTCAAAATGCTTTGAAATCACTGTCTTTGTTTTACCCGATTTGCTTCAAACTTTATGTGTACAATGTAGACACACGGCAGATGTAAACCTGTGAAAGGATTATTGATATCTTAGATACTGTTGCCGTGGCAACGCATCAAACTTTAATATTCTTTTTTGATGCTTTTGAGACTCTTAACATACTTGAAATTGCATGAAACTCAACAGACACATCACATTTATTAGCCAGTAGACATGTGCAAAGTTTCAGAAACGGGCGTGGTGGAATGGCTCAGTAGCACCACCTTTAGTCAAAAATGGGGGCTTAGTTTTTCCTAGAATCACAAAACTTGGTATGTGTATTGTTCTCATCAAGACGGACAACTTTCTAATTTACATGAACCATCTCCGACCAACAGGAAGAGAGATATTTTGGTTTGAATGTGGATTTTCTGAAGAATTTTCTCTCCCTCTCTCTGTGTCTGTGTGTGTGTGAGGGGAGGGGGGGATTTGACTATTGCTTTTATATTGTTAATCAAGGTTTCAGGGGCTTTTGGGGTCATTAACGTGCTCAAAAACTCTTGAAACTTTGCACACAGGTCAGAACCCACGGCCATCAGGGCCGGGCTGAAGCTGGTACCCGGGCGTGGCTGGGGGGCTCAACAGCGCCCCCTTGAACGGGGTTCTAAAACTTGATCCATATATCAAACACGCTCGCATGAATTAATATGAAACTCGGTACACATATAGATCTCATCGGGCCGAACAACTTTACCCCGGTCAAGTTTTACGCCAGCCCAACAGGAAGTCGGCTATTATGGGTTGTTTGGAAAACGCTTGCTGTGGAATGTGAAATACTCCTCCTAGAAAATTCACCGTGTCCCCTTCAAACTCGGTGTGCATGAAGTCAAGACTTTGAGGATGCTAAATTGCGGACGGAGTTTTGATATCTCGAACGGTTTGGCTGTGGCGAGGAATCGAATTTATGGCGAGAAAAGAGAAACACGAAGTGGAATAACTTCTGCATACATTAACTGATCTTGATGAAACTTCAGCAGTGTGTTCGTGGTAAGAGGCCGATCAGATGGATGTAGCTATTGTGAGTCAAAGTTATAGCGCCACCAACTGGCAGCAGGAAGTGTGTCACTTTCAACATGCTTTTGACAAAAGTGGGGGGGTTAGTTTTAACTACAGTTAAAAACAAAATAGTTTGAATATTGTTCTCATCAAGCCGGACAACTTTCTAATTTACATTCAATAGCTCTGGCCATTAGGAAGTCAGATATTTTGGTCTGAATGTGGATTTTTTTGCAAAATCAGCCTCTGAATTTTTAGCCACTCCTCTTAAACTATTTATTTTATTCGTACCAAACTTTTTCAACATGATGAAACTACATTAAATATGCTAAATTGTGAATGGATAATAAATATCTCAAACGGTTTTGCTATGGCGAGGGATTAAAGTAAAAATCTTCTAAAAATGTAATTATATACCATTTATTTCTATATAAAAGTATACAAATATCACAACTAAACCCATTTTATTCTGTTTTTGCAATTCAGGAAGAATGAAAAAGTTAAAAACAGGCTATTTAGTGCTATTTGGTTCAACAAAAAAGCAAACATAGGGCTATACTGCCCTCTTGTGTCCAAAAGGACATCAAAATAGTATATAAAACTTTTTACCAGGTAGGCCAATATTGTATTTAAATATACATTTATTAGGTATGTGTCTGAGGATATTTTCCCACCGGTTAATCGACGTGTGACATGAGCGGGGGCTTTTAAATCGCTAATATAATAGTGAAAGAAAAATAATGATAATGTTGCACACACAAATCACACACACGTGGGAAAGAATGATGCTTTTAAACAACACTAAACCGCCATTAGGTGTCGCCAGGCATCCATCTTAATAAGCGAGTCATTGATTCATTCGTTCAAACGATTCGTTCGAATGAGTCGATCATGATTAAGACAGATGTTTATGGATTGATCATTCAATCTTTGAGTCAACCGATTCGTTAAAAATGCTGAATCGTTCAGTTATGAGAAAACACGTGATGCGTGATGGTTCTGCCGTGATCTTTGTTTAACTATTTTCGCTGCTGAAACAGAACAAAAACAGTCAACATTGCATCTAAAATGTAAGTGACTTAATTGTAACTGTTTATTAACCTGTTGTATGAAATCTAGGGGTGGGAGAAAAAATTGATTTATAGATGCATCGCGATGCGGACGTGGACGATTCTGAATCGATTCACAAATGTCAAAAAATCGATTCTCTAAAAAAATATTTTTCTAATAACGTAATATTGACGGAACGCAAAAGGCGGAACTCTAAGCGGACGTGCGTGCAGTCTGTGGCGCGCACATAACAGAGAAGTTTCTTCTGCTCACCAAGGCTGCATTTATTTGATTAAAAATACAAACAAAAACAGTAATATTGTAAAATATTATTCCAATTTAAAACAGCGCACTTTCTATTTTAATATATTTTAAACTGTTATTTATTCCTGTGATCAAAGCTGAGTTTTCAGCATCATTACTCCAGTCGTCACTGTCACATGATCCTTCAGAAATTATTCTGATGATTGATGCTCAAGAAACATTCATTATTATTTTAAATGTCGAAAACCGTTGTGTACAGTCTTTGATGAATAGAAAGTTCAAAAGAACAGCATTTATCTGAAATCTAAAGCTTTTGTAACGTTAAACACTACTGCTCAAAAGTTTGGGGTTAGTAATAATTACAATTTTATTTTTGGGGGAAAGAAATAAAATAAATCAGTACTTTTATTTATGAAGGATGAGTTAAACTGATCAACAGTTACAGTAAAGACATTTATAATGTTAAAAAAAATTATATTTGAAATATATGCTGTTCTTTTGAACTTTACATTCATCAAAGCATTTTGAAAAAAAAAATCTGTACACAACTGTTTTCAACATTGAAAATAATAATGAATATTTATTGAGCATCAATCATCATATTAGTATGATTTCTGAAGGATCATGTGACTGAAGACTGGACTAATGATGCTGAAAACTCAACTTTGATTACAGAAATTAATTACTATGTAAAATATTTTAAAATTGAAAACAGCTGTTTTAAATTGGAATAATATTTCACAATATTACTGTTTTTGTTTGTATTTTTAATCAAATAAATGCAGCCTTGGTGAGCAGAAGAGACTTCTCCTAAAAACATTAAAAATCTTACTGACCCCAAACTTTTGAACGGTAATATATATATATATATATATATATATGTATGTGTGTGTGTGTGTGTGTATATATATATATATATATATATATATATATATATATATATATATATATATATATATATATAAATATAGCTGCGAGCAGCGATGGAGGGCCAAAGCCGGCGGTACCGCCACCCCGGTGCCTTTAGGTAACTAAAGGCACCGGGGTTGCGGTGCCACCGGCTTGGGCCCGTAATCGCTGCTCGCAGCTATATTTTATTATTATTTTTTATCAACCTTTCGGGCACTTTTGGGGCCCTTAACGTGCTCAAACTCTTGAAACTTTGCACACGGGTCAGAACCCGCGGCCATTAGGGCCGGGCTGAAGCTGGGACACGGGCGTGGCAGGGAGGCTCGACAGCGCCCCCTGGAACGGGGTCCGAAAACTTGGTCCATAAATCAAACACGCTAGCATGTAATAATATGAAACTCGGTACACATATAGATCTCATCGGGCCAAACAACTTTCGTACTTTTACTTTTTACGCCAGCCCAACAGGAAGTCGGCTATTATGGGTTGTTTGGAAACGCATGCTGTGGAATTTAATGTACTCCTCCTAGGGAATTCATCCATTCGCCTCCAAACTCAGTCAGCATGAAGTCAAGACATTGAGGATGCTAAATTGCGGACGGATTTTTGATATCTCGAACGGTTTGGCTGTGGCGAGGACACGAATTTATGGCGAATAATGGAAACAGGAAATGTGTTATAACTTCTGCATACATTAACTGATCTTGATTAAACTTCAGCAGTGTGTTCGTTGTAAGAGGCCGATCACATGGATGTGACTATTGTGAGTCAAAGTTATAGCGCCACCAACTGGCAGCAGGAAGTGTGTCCCTTTCAAAATGCTTTGAAATCACCCTCTTATTTTTATCCGATTTGCTTCAAACTTTATGTGTATAATGTAAACACACGGCAGATGTAGACCTGTGAAAGGATTTTTGATATCTTTAATACTGTTGCCATGGCAACGCTTCAAACTTTAATATTCTTTTTTGATGCTTTTGAGACTCTTAACATACTTGAAATTGGATGAAACTCGACAGACACATCACATTTATTAGCCCGTAGACATGTGCAAAGTTTCAGAAACGGGCATGGTGAGGGGCTCAGTAGCGCCACCTTTAGTCATAAGTGGGGGGGTTAGTTTTATCAACAGCAACAAAACTTGGTATGTGTATTGTTCTCATCAAGACGGACAACTTTCTAATTTACATGAACTATCTCTGACCAACAGGAAGAGAGATATTTTGGTTTGAATGTGGATTTTCTGAAGAATTTTCTCTCCCTCTCTCTGTGTCTCTGTGTGTGTGAGGGGAGGGGGGGATTTGACTATTGCTTTTATATTGTTAATCAAGGTTTCAGGGGCTTTTGGGGTCCTTAACGTGCTAAAAAACTCTTGAAACTTTGCACACAAGTCAGAACCCCCTGCCATCAGGGACGGGCTGAAGCTGGTACCCGGGCGTGGCAGGGGGGCTCAACAGCGCCCCCTTGAACGGGGTCCCAAAACTTGGTCCATAGATCAAACACGCTTGCATTAATTAATATGAAACTCGGTACACATATAGATCTCATCGGGCCGAACAACTTTCCCCCGGTCAAGTTTTACGCCAGCCCAACAGGAAGTCGGCTATTATGGGTTGTTTGGAAAACGCTTGCCGTGGAATGCGAAGTACTCCTCCTAGAGAATTCATCCAATCCCCAACAAACTCGGTGTGCATGAAGTCAAGACATTGAGGATTCTAAATTGCGGACGGATTTTTGATATCTCGAACGGTTTGGCCGTGGCGAGGAAACGAATTTATGGCGAGAAAAGAGAAACACGAAGTGGAATAACTTCTGCATACATTAACTGATCTTGATGAAACTTCACCAGTGTGTTCGTGGTAAGAGGCCGATCAGATGGATGTAACTATTGTGAGTCAAAGTTATAGCGCCACCAACTGGCAGCAGGAAGTGTGTCACTTTCAAAATGCTTTTGACAAAAGTGGGGGGGTTAGTTTTACCCACAGTTACAAAAATCAGTACTTACATTGGTCTCATCGAGCCGGACAACTTTCTAATATACAGTTATTAGCTTCGACCAATAGGAAGTCAGATATTTTGGTTTGAATGTGGATTTATTTGCAAATTCAGCCTCTGCTTTTTACCCACTCCTGCTAAGTGTTTTTTTTTTATTCACACCAAACTTTTTTAACACGATGAAAATACATTAAAGATGCTAAATTGTGAACGGATATTAAATATTTCAAACGGTTTTGACATGGCGAGGGATTAAAATAATGTCAAAAAAGGAATCAGAAAACATCTCATATCTTCTTAAAATTTAATTATACACCATTTATTTTTATATAAAATTATACAAATATCAGAACTAAACCGAAACAGAACTAGTTTTGGGTTTATTCAGTTTTTTTCAATTCAAGAATTATGTACAAGTTTAAAATCAGCCAGAATGCGCTATTTAGTAAAAAAAAAAAAGTCATACATAGGGCTATACTGCCCTCTTGTGTTCAAAATCAGGTAGGCCCATTGTATATTGTGTTTATATATAAATATAATAGCGATGTGACTGAGAATTTTTTCCCACTGGTTAATCGATGTGTGACACCGCGGCGGGGGCTTTTAAATCGCTAACTTAAAGGGATACTCCACTTTAAATTGAAAATTCTGTCATCATATACTCACCCTCATGTTGTTTCAATCCTTTATTAATTTCTTTCTTCTGCTGAACAGAAAGGAAGATATTTAGAAGAATGTCAGTAACCAGACAGTTTCTGGTCTCATTGGCCCTCATTTATCAAAAGTGCGTACACCAAATTTCCAGCGTACACCTGGCCTACACCCAAAACCACGGTGACTTTGAGATTTATCAATATGGACGTTGGCGTACGGCACGCTCAAATCCTACGCCAGCTCAGGAGGTGGTGTACGCACGTTTTGAGTGCGGGAATGCGCAGAAAAACAATTCCTAACACCACAAAACGCACTGACAAACTAAAAGATATGATATATTATGACCCACTGTAAAAAAACAACAACAACATAGTAATTATAAACTTCAGTGTTTATTTTTGTGCAACATGGACTTCAATGTTTAATTTGTGTGACTTTACCAAAGCATTTGAATTGTAGGCATATGTATTCCTTAAGTTGCGAGCCTGTGTGCTTTACCTGATGTTTCAAGCCTGGTTTATACTTTCGCCTGGCTCCGCAGCGCGAGTCTCCGCAGACTGCGCGCGCACCTCCCCAAACGGACGAGGCGTTTATACTCGACGCGCTCGCCGTTGTACTATTCTTTGAAACGATGGTTAGGCCAGGGTTAGGCCCGGCAGGTGTGCACGGGCTGGGTTTAGTAATGAAAGGCTTTCAATGACCAAAAAAATTATTCAGACTGACAAAATAATAAAAATGACATTCTTCTTTTAAATAATAATAATAATAATACAAATAATAATAATAACGACATTCTTCTTCTAAATAACAATAAGCGTCATTAATAATAAAAATCTAGAAATCAATTTTGTTTCTTTCCACTTCCCTGATTTCGCTTTCTCTTTCTCAAAGAAGTTCTTTTCTTTGCCGTCTTCCGTGTGTCCATGGCGTAAAATGAGGGCGTGGGGGGAGAGGAGACTTGAATATATAGGGGCGTGTTATTCTAATGACGATCGTTTTCAGCCACGGCATTTATCAAGCGCAGGTATTGCGTACACCCGGATTTCAAAGCTTCATAAATCAGGCGATGAGAGGAGTGTAAGTATAATCTTACGACAATATACGCCCGTTTCTACGCAAGAATGATAAATGAGGGCCAATGACTTCCATAGTATACATTTTTTTCCTACTATGAAAGTCAATGGGATCAGAAACTGTCTGGTTACTGACATTCTCCTAAATATCTTTCTTTCTGTTCAGCAGAAAAAAGAAATTCATAAAGGATTAAAACAACATGAGGGTGAGTATATGATGACAGAATTTTCATTTTAAAGTGGAGTATCCCTTTAAAAGCGAAAGTGAAATACCAGTAGGAATGAACTAAAAAACATTCACTCTGTTCTGCTCGTTCCTCGCTGTAGACGCGTTATTGCCCATGCAGCCGTGAGCATTTTAGTTTCATTTAAAAAATAGTGCCATTTCGGGGGTGGGATTGCTTGAATGTTTTTTTACAAAAGCACAATGTTGTGTTTTATTGCGAGTGTACATAAATATAAGTAAACACAGTGCAGTTTAAATGATGTCCTGTATGAACAAACCGACGGAGTAGCCTATGTTTTTATGTTTCCACTGTTCGATCGCGTCCACGCCTCACACACACACACACACACACACACACACACACACAGACACACACACACACACACTGTGCATTCCAGCATTGCAATCTTGACATCGCAGCCGGTTCATTACAGCCGTAATAAAATATAATAATAAATATAAATAGTCAACCTATTTGCAGCAAATGATAGTAGATTTTAGATCAATATATTTGTTTTCCTTACAATTTTAATTAACGCTAACTTTATTCTCATCTGAATTATAAATAATTTATTTCGGTATAAAATAATACTACCATTAAAAAATACATTTTATTGTCTTTTTTAATCAATGGAGAATGTGTGACTTAAAAATAAACAGATTAGTGCTCGGTTTGAGGACAAGAAATGAAAACCAATGCAATATGATGAATGTCCAAAAACGTTCGCTCTTCTCTGCCCGTTCCTCGCCTCGCCATATATATATATATATATATATATATATATATATATATATATATATATATATATATATATATATATATATTTATATTTATATTTATTTATTTATTTATTTATTGTTACATATATATAATGTATATATTATTATTTGTTTTGTTACATATAAATATAGCTGCGAGCAGCGATGGAGGGCCCAAGCCGGTGACACCGCCACCCCGGTGGCTTTAGTGTAACTAAAGGCACCAGGGTGGCGGTGCCACCGGCTTGGGCCCGCAATCGCTGCTCGCAGCTATATTTATTATTCTTCTCCGATTCTTCTCCCGACATCTGATATAGGTTTCAGAATTGGGCGGGCCAAAATGGCTCGATAGCGCCACCTATAAAAGTTCAACGGAGTGCGCCTCCCGCTGTGTTCCACGTACGTGTACGAAATTCGGTACATATATGTACGGACCTAATACCTACAAAAAAGTCTCTTGGAGCGTAGCCCTAAACACAACAGGAAGTCAGCCATTTTCAACTTCCTCTCAGATTTTTGTGCAGTTTTTGCCATTTTCAGGCCTCGTACTTTAACGAACTCCTTCTACAGTTTTTATCTGATCATCTTCAAATTTGGTGAGTGTAATCTTAAGGCCTTTGCGACGTTAAATTGCGCAGATCTTGAGTTTTCGTCGAAGGGCGGGTCCTCGGCGGCCTGACAAATTTTGATGTTTCGCCATGAAACAGGAAGTTGCTGTAACTCAGGCACGGAATGTCCAGTCTGCCCCAAACTTCACACGTTTGATAAGCGTTCTGTCCTGAACACATGACCATACTCATATTCAGTTACAGTCATAGCGCCACCTACCGGTAACAGGAAGTGTCATGTTTAACACTGTTGTGAACTCCTGATAACATATAAAAAAGTGCCAGCAAGTGCTAAACATGCTAACAACATACTAGAAACATGCTAAAACATGCTAGCAAACAATTAGCTAAGTGCTAAAGCATGCTATTACTGCAATTAAATAGGAATTTGCTGTAACTCAGGCACGGAATGTCCAATCTGCCCCAAACTTCACACGTTTGATGAGTCATGGCCTGAACACATCTACATGAGAATATTCAGTTATAGTAATAGCGCCACCTACTGGTAACAGAAAGTGTCATGTTTAACACGTTGATGCTGTTCTAGCAACATGTTAAAAATGCCATTGACTTCTAAACATGCTAGAAACATGTTAAAACATGCTAGCAATACTTAGCTAAGTGCTAAATCATGCTAATTCAATGAAACAGGACATTGATGTTACTCAAGAAGGCAATGTCCAATCTGCGCCAAACTTCACACTTTTGATAAGCATTCTGTCCTGAACACATCTACATGCTCATATTCAGTTACAGTCATAGCGCCACCTGCTGGCAACAGGAAGTGACATGTTAAACACTGTTGTGGACTCCTGATAACATTTAAAAAGGCCCAGCAAGTGTTAAACATGCTAACAACATACTAGAAACATGCTAAAACATGCTAGCAAACAATTAGCTAAGTGCTAAAGCATGCTATTACTGCAATTAAATAGGAATTTGCTGTAACACAGGCACGGAATGTCCAATCTGCCCCAAACTTCACACGTTTGATAAGAGTCATGGCCTGAACACATCTACATGAGAATATTCAGTTATAGTAATAGCGCCACCTACTGGTAACAGGAAGTGTCACGTTTAACACGTTGATGCCGTTCTAGCAACATGTTAAAAAATGCCATTGACTTCTAAACATGCTAGAAACATGTTAAAACATGCTAGCAATACTTAGCTAAGTGCTAAAGCATGCTAATTCAATGAAACATGATGTTGTTGTTACTCAAGAAGGCAATGTCCAATCTACGTCAAACTTCACACTTTTGATAAGCGTTCTGTCCTGAACACATGACCATGCTCATATTCAGTTAGTCATAGCGCCACCTGCTGGCAACAGGAAGTGACATGTTAAACACTGTTCTGGACTCTTAATAACATATAAAAAAGTGCCACTAACTGCTAAACATGTTAGCAACATACTAGAAACATGCTATCAAATACTTAGCTAAGTGTTAAAGCATGATATTACTGCAATTAAATATGAATTTGCTGTAACTCAGGCATGCAATGTCCAATCAACCCCAAAATTAATATGTAATATGCTAGAAACATCATAAAATATGCTAGAAATGCTAAAGGAAGTTGTTGTAACTCAAGCATACAATGTCCAATCTGCCCCAAACTTCACATGTTTGATAAAAGTCCTGCACTGAACACATCTACATAGCGATATTCAGATATAGACATAGCCCCACCTACTGGCAACAGAAACTGACATGGTTAACACAGTAATGCAGTACTAACCACATAACTATTGTGTACTAAGCATGCTAGAAACATACTAAACATGCTAGCAACTACTATATATACCTCCTTAAATGCACATTGCCCAACCATGCTCTGTCTTCCTAAAGCCACCGAGTGACGATGGCACGAGTGCGAGGGCCCTTTCATCGCTGCTTGCAGCTTTAATTAGGGCCCAAGCCCTGAAAGGGCGAAGGCCCTATTGTTTTCGTTAGGATTATTATTATTAGGGCCCAAGCCCTGAAAGGGCGAAGGCCCTATTGTTTTCGGTAGGATTATTAGGGCCCAAGCCCTGAAAGGGCGAAGGCCCTATTGTTTCCGGTAGGATTATTGTTTTCGGTAGGATTATTAGGGCCCAAGCCCTGAAAGGGCGAAGGCCCTATTTTTTCCGGTAGGATTATTGTTTTCGGTAGGATTATTAGGGCCCAAGCCCTGAAAGGGCGAAGGCCCTATTGTTTTCGGTAGGATTATTAGGGCCCAAGCCCTGAAAGGGCGAAGGCCCTATTGTTTTCGGTAGGATTATTGTTTATTATTAGGGCCCAAGCCCTGAAAGGGCGAAGAGCCCTATTGTTTTCGGTAGGATTATTTATTATTAGGGCCCAAGCCCTGAAAGGGCGAAGGCCCTATTGTTTTCGGTAGGATTATTATTATTATTTTTCTTACGACTATTTAGGCATTTTTGGGGCCCTTAACATGCTCAAAAACTCTTGAAACTTTGCACACGAGTCAGAACCCGCGGCCATCAGGGCCGGGCTGAAGCTGGTACCCGGGCGTGGCAGGGGGGCTCGACAGCGCCCCCTGGAACAGGGTCCGAAAACTTGGTCCATAAATCAAACACGCTTGCATGTAATAATATGAAACTCGGTACACATATAGATCTCATCGGGCCGCACAACTTTCATGCTCTAAGTTTTACGCCAGCCCAACAGGAAGTCGACTATTTAGGGTTGTTTGGAAACGCATGCTTAGGAATTTGAAACACTTCTCTTAGGGAATTCACCCGGTCAGCACCAAACTCGGTGTGCATGAAGTCAAGACATTGAGGATGAAAAATTGCCAGGGGATTTTTGATATCTCGAACGGTTTGGCTGTGGCGAGGAAACAAATTTATGGCGAATAATGGGACACAGGAAGTGTATTATAACTTCTGCATACATTGACGGATCTTGATAAAACTTCAGCAGTGTGTTCGTGGTCAGAGGCTGATCACATTGATGTGACTATTGTGAGTCAAAATTATAGCGCCACCTACTGGCAGCAAGAAGTGTGTCACTTTCAAAATGCTTTGAAATCACCCTCTTATTTTTACCCGATTTGCTTCAAACTTTATCTGTATAATGTAAACACACGGCAGATGTAGACCTGTGAAAGGATTATTGATATCTTAGATACTGTTGCCGTGGCAACGCATCAAACTTTAATTTTCTTTTTGGATGCTTTTGAGACTCTTAAGATGCTTGAAATTGGATGAAACTCGACAGACACATCACATTTATTAGCCCGTAGACATGTGCAAAGTTTCAGAAACGGGCGTGGTGAGGGGCTCAGTAGCGCCACCTTTAGTCATAAATGGGGCGGTTAGTTTTATCAACAGCAACAAAACTTGGTATGTGTATTGTTCTCATCAAGACGGACAACTTTCTAATTGACATTAACCATCTCCGACCAACAGGAAGAGAGATATTTTGGTTTGAATGTGGATTTTCTGAAGAATTTTCTCTCCCTCTCTCTGTGTCTGTGTGTGTGTGAGGGGAGGGGGGGGATTTGACTATTGCTTTTATATTGTTAATCAAGGTTTCAGGGGCTTTTGGGGTCCTTAACATGCTCAAAAACTCTTGAAACTTTGCACACAGGTCAGAACCCACGGCCATCAGGGCCGGGCTGAAGCTGGTACCCGGGCGTGGCTGGGGGGCTCAACAGCGCCCCCTTGAACGGGGTTCTAAAACTTGATCCATATATCAAACACGCTCGCATGAATTAATATGAAACTCGGTACACATATAGATCTCATCGGGCCGAACAACTTTACCCCGGTCAAGTTTTACGCCAGCCCAACAGGAAGTCGGCTATTATGGGTTGTTTGGAAAATGCTTGCTGTGGAATGTGAAATACTCCTCCTAGAAAATTCACCGTGTCCCCTTCAAACTCGGTGTGCATGTAGTCAAGACTTTGAGGATGCTAAATTGTGGACGAATTTTTGATATCTCGAACGGTTTGGCTGTGGCGAGGAATCGAATTTATGGCGAGAAAAGAGAAACACGGAAGTGGAATAACTTCTGCATACATTAACTGATCTTGATGAAACTTCAGCAGTGTGTTCGTGGTAAGAGGCCGATCAGATGGATGTAGCTATTGTGAGTCAAAGTTATAGCGCCACCAACTGGCAGCAGGAAGTGTGTCACTTTCAACATGCTTTTGACAAAAGTGGGGGGGTTACTTTTAACTACAGTAAAGAAAAAATAGTTTGTATATTGTTCTCATCAAGCCGGACAACTTTCTAATTTACATTCAATAGCTCTGGCCATCAGTAAGTCAGATATTTTGGTCTGAATGTGAATTTTTTTGCAAAATCAGCCTCTGAATTTTTAGCCACTCCTCTTAAACTATTTATTTTATTCGTACCAAACTTTTTCAACATGATGAAACTACATTAAATATGCTAAATTGTGAATGGATAATAAATATCTCAAACGGTTTTGCTATGGCGAGGGATTAAAGTAAAAATCTTCTAAAAATGTAATTATATACCATTTATTTCTATATAAAAGTATACAAATATCACAACTAAACCCATTTTATTCTGTTTTTGCAATTCAAGAAGAATGAAAAAGTTAAAAACAGGCTATTTAGTGCTATTTGGTTCAACAAAAAAGCAAACATAGGGCTATACTGCCCTCTTGTGTCCAAAAGGACATCAAAATAGTATATAAAACTTTTTACCAGGTAGGCCAATATTGTATTTAAATATACATTTATTAGGTATGTGTCTGAGGATATTTTCCCACCGGTTAATCGACGTGTGACACGAGTGGGTGCTTTTAAATCGCTAATATAATAGTGAAAGAAAAATAATGATAATGTTGCATAGAGGTCGACCGATATGGTTTTTTTCTGGCCGATGCCGATGCCGATCTTTTGAAATCCGGGTCGGCCGATGGCCGATTAATGCTGCCGATTTATTTTGGCCGATATTTGGCCGATTATGTGCTTGTTTTTAACCTCTATTTGAAAGATAAAATGTAACACAAATAATTACTTAAGATAGACAAAATTTCTCAACAAAAACATTTATTGAACACTTTACCAATCTGCACTTGTACAAAAGACAAAAAGAACTTGAGATATGTTTGGTAATTGTACCTGAATGAATTGAAAATTAATTTGCTACTAATTTCAGATTAATATATTTGTTTTCCTTAACATTTTAATTAACAGTAACTTAAACACTTTGCAGTTTGAATGATGTCCTGATAAACAAAATGACAGAGTATGTTTTTATGTTTCCACTGTTCGATCGCGCCCGCGCCTCACACACACACGCGCGCGCGCGCGCGTTTGCACACAAATATAAGTAAACACTTTGCGACTTTAAACACACGCGACTTTTCGATCTCGATCGCGCCTCTCTCTCTCTCTCTCTCTCTCTCTCTCACACACACACACAACATATTCCAGCATTGCAATCTTTACATCGCAGCCGGAGCTAAAGCGGAGCTACAGATTAGGTGTCCCTAAAGAACTCGCGTATCTAACAGTAGTTCCGCATTACTTTGCACGCGACTTTTATTTATTTTTATAGCGTGTATTCTCCGTGGAAATGTATACACCGAACCGTGACGCCTGTACCGTTTCGGTTCAATACGAATACATGTACCGTTCCACCCCTAGTCTACAGTGAAATACAGTCACACATTACACTACTGTTTGGCCAGCATTTTAACCGTGTTTAATCCAGCTAGCTAACGGAATGCTAAAGTTAACTGCTGACTAGTGTCAAGTGCAGCGAAGCGATGTTTCTGTTATTCTAACGTCCGTTTTCAGAGCATCCAAGAGAAGCACAGACATAACAGTAGCACTGATATGAAGCACAGAAATGCGCGTTGATATTCGGTCCGGTAAATAACGGTCGTTAAGGCACCAGTGCCGTATTAGCACTGGGTCTGTCTGTAGCTACCCAACCCTAGCGACAACGACGCTAGTAAAGCAAAGCCAGTCCTTCACTATATAACGTTAGTTGGTCTCTTTTTTTATTACTTATTTCTCTGCATTGAGTGACAACCCTTTCAAATATAAGACACACAAACAGAACAAATAAAAGTCTCAGATTCACTGTCTGTAAATATTTGCTTACTTATTGTGACATAACAACCCTTCTGCTGTGCTAATGCAACCTCAACTACGCTATCAATTTCAAAGTAGCCGAACGTCATGTCGCCTATTCATGTTTTTTCTCTAAGTTGGCAGTAACATATCAAAAGTTTTTAATTAAATATAAAAGAGTGTTCTCCAAGGAACTTAGCTCCTTCCTTAAGCACTGGATGAGGTCTGCTCACTCTGCTGGAGAATGAGGCGCGGCGTGCGTCGAACGCGTGTTCCACAACAACAACACTAGGCTGCCCACAGATGCGCCTGCCTAATAATATTGGCCGATGCCGATTATGTTAAAAATGCAAAAAATCGGCCGATCAATCGGCCGGCCGATGAATCGGTCGACCTCTAATGTTGCACACACAAATCACACACATGTGGGAAAGAATGATGCTTTTAAACAACACTAATGATGGTTCTGCCGTGATCTTTGTTTAACTATTTTCGCTGCTGAAACAGAACAAAAACAGTCAACATTGCATCTAAAATGTAAGTGACTTAATTGTAACTGTTTATTAACCTGTTGTATGAAATCTAGGGGTGGGAGAAAAAATTGATTCTTAGATGCATCGCGATGCGGACGTGGACGATTCTGAATCGATTCACAAATGTCAAAAAATCGATTCTCTAAAAAAATATTTTTCTAATAACGTAATATTGACGGAAGGCAAAAGGCGGAACTCTAAGCGGACGTGCGTGCAGTCTGTGGCGCGCACATAACAGAGAAGTTTCTTCTGCTCACCGAGGCTGCATTTATTTGATTAAAAATACAAACAAAAACAGTAATATTGTAAAATAGTATTCCAATTTAAAACAGCTGCTTTCTATTTTAATATATTTTAAACTGTTATTTATTCCTGTGATCAAAGCTGAGTTTTCAGCATCATTACTCCAGTCGTCACTGTCACATGATCCTTCAGAAATTATTCTAATATGATGATTGATACTCAAGAAACATTCATTATTATTTTAAATGTCGAAAACAGTTCTGTACAGTCTTTGATGAATAGAAAGTTCAAAATAACAGCATTTATCTGAAATCTAAAGCTTTTGTAACGTTAAACACTACCGCTCAAAAGTTTGTGGTTAGTAATAATTAAAATTTTATTTTTGGGGAAAAGAAATAAAATAAATCAGTACTTTTATTTATGAAGGATGAGTTAAACTGATCAACAGTTACAGTAAAGACATTTATAATGTTAAAAATATATATATTTGAAATATATGCTATTCTTTTGAACTGTACATTCATCAAAGCATTTTGAAAAAAAAAAATCTGTACACAACTGTTTTCAACATTGAAAATAATAATGAATATTTATTGAGCATCAATCATCATATTAGTATGATTTCTGAAGGATCATGTGACACTGAAGACTGGAGTAATGATGCTGAAAACTCAACTTTGATCACAGAAATGAATTACTATGTAAAATATTTTAAAATTGAAAACAGCTGTTTTAAATTGGAATAATATTTCACAATATTACTGTTTTTGTTTGTATTTTTAATCAATAAATGCAGCCTTGGTGAGCAGAAGAGACTTCTCCTAAAAACATTAAAAATCTTACTGACCCCAAACTTTTGAACAATAATATATATATATATATATATATATATATATATATATATACATATATATGTATGTGTGTGTATGTATGTATGTATGTATATATATATATATATATATATATATATATATATATATATATATATATATATATATATATATAAATATAGCTGCGAGCAGCGATGGAGGGCCAAAGCCGGCGGTACCACCACCCCGGTGCCTTTAGGTAACTAAAGGCACCGGGGTTGCGGTGCCACCGGCTTGGGCCCGTAATCGCTGCTCGCAGCTATATTTATTATTATTATTATTATTTTGTCAACCTTTCGGGCACTTTTGGGGCCCTTAACATGCTCGAAAACTCTTGAAACTTTGCACACAGGTCAGAACCTGCGGCCATCAGGGCCGGACTGAAGCTGGTACCCGGGCGTGGCAGCGGGGCTCAACAGCGCCCCCTGGAACGGGATCCGAACACTTGTCCATAAATCAAACACACTTGCATGTAATGATATGAAACTCGGTACACATATAGATCTCATCGGGCCGAACAACTTTCGTGCTCTAAGTTTTACGCCAGCCAAACAGGAAGTTGGCTATTTAGCGTTGTTTGGAAACGCATGCTGTGGAATTTAATGTACTCCTCCTAGGGAATTCATCGATTCGCCTCCAAACTCGGTGTGCATGAAGTCAAGACATTGAGGATGCTAAATTGCGGACGGATTTTTGATATCTCGAACGGTTTGGCCGTGGCGAGGAAACAAATTTATGGCGAAAAAATGAAACAGGAAGTGTGTTATAACTTCTGCATACATTAACTGATCTTGATGAAACTTCAGCAGTGTGTTCGTTGTAAGAGGCCGATCGCACAGATGTGACTATTGTGAGTCAAAGTTATAGCGCCACCAACAGGCAGCAGGAAGTACATCACTTTCAAAATGCTTTGAAATCAGTGTCTTATTTTTACCCGATTTGCTTCAAACTTTATGTGTACAATGTAGACACACGGCAGATGTAAACCTGTGAAAGGATTATTGATATCTTAGATACTGTTGCCGTGGCAACGCATCAAACTTTAATATTCTTTTTTGATGCTTTTGAGACTCTTAACATACTTGAAATTGCATGAAACTCAACAGACACATCACATTTATTAGCCAGTAGACATGTGCAAAGTTTCAGAAACGGGGGTGGTGGAATGGCTCAGTAGCGCCACCTTTAGTCAAAAATGGGGGTTTAGTTTTTCCTAGAATCACAAAACTTGGTATGTGTATTGTTCTCATCAAGACGGACAACTTTCTAATTTACATGAACCATCTCTGACCAACAGGAAGAGAGATATTTTGGTTTGAATGTGGATTTTCTGAAGAATTTTCACACTCCCTCTCTCTGTGTCTGTGTGTGTGTGAGGGGAGGGGGGGATTTGACTATTGCTTTTATATTGTTAATCAAGGTTTCAGGGGCTTTTGGGGTCTTTAACGTGCTCAAAAACTCTTGAAACTTTGCACACAGGTCAGAACCCACGGCCATCAGGGCCGGGCTGAAGCTGGTACCCGGGCGTGGCTGGGGGGCTCAACAGCGCCCCCTTGAACGGGGTTCTAAAACTTGATCCATATATCAAACACGCTCGCATGAATTAATATGAAACTCGGTACACATATAGATCTCATCGGGCCGAACAACTTTACCCCGGTCAAGTTTTACGCCAGCCCAACAGGAAGTCGGCTATTATGGGTTGTTTGGAAAACGCTTGCTGTGGAATGTGAAATACTCCTCCTAGAAAATTCACCGTGTCCCCTTCAAACTCGGTGGGCATGTAGTCAAGACTTTGAGGATGCTAAATTGCGGACGGATTTTTGATATCTCGAACGGTTTGGCTGTGGCGAGGAATCGAATTTATGGCGAGAAAAGAGAAACACGGAAGTGGAATAACTTCTGCATACATTAACTGATCTTGATGAAACTTCAGCAGTGTGTTCGTGGTAAGAGGCCGATCAGATGGATGTAGCTATTGTGAGTCAAAGTTATAGCGCCACCAACTGGCAGCAGGAAGTGTGTCACTTTCAACATGCTTTTGACAAAAGTGGGGGGGTTACTTTTAACTACAGTAAAGAAAAAATAGTTTGTATATTGTTCTCATCAAGCCGGACAACTTTCTAATTTACATTCAATAGCTCTGGCCATCAGGAAGTCAGATATTTTGGTCTGAATGTGAATTTTTTTGCAAAATCAGCCTCTGAATTTTTAGCCACTCCTCTTAAACTATTTATTTTATTCGTACCAAACTTTTTCAACATGATGAAACTACATTAAATATGCTAAATTGTGAATGGATAATAAATATCTCAAACGGTTTTGCTATGGCGAGGGATTAAAGTAAAAATCTTCTAAAAATGTAATTATATACCATTTATTTCTATATAAAAGTATACAAATATCACAACTAAACCCTTTTTATTCTGTTTTTGCAATTCAAGCAGAATGAAAAAGTTAAAAACAGGCTATTTAGTGCTATTTGGTTCAACAAAAAAGCAAACATAGGGCTATACTGGCCTCTTGTGTCCAAAAGGACATCAAAATAGTATATAAAACTTTTTACCAGGTAGGCCAATATTGTATTTAAATATACATTTATTAGGTATGTGTCTGAGGATATTTTCCCACCGGTTAATCGACGTGTGACACGAGTGGGTGCTTTTAAATCGCTAATATAAAAGTGAAAGTAAAAAAACGGACGTCCGCACGGACATTGATAATGGTGCACGTTGGAAAGATTGATACTTTTAAACATAACACTAAACCGCCATTAGGTGTCGCCAGGCGACCATCTTAATGAGCGAGTCATTGATTCATTCGTTCAAACGATTCATTCCAATGACTGAGTCATTCATGATTGAGACAGATGTTTATGGATTGACCATTGAATCTTTGAGTCAAGCGATTCGTTTCAAAATGCTGAATCATTCAGTAATGAGAAAACAAGTTGCTGTGATCTTTGTTTAACTATTTTTGCTGCTGAAACAGAACAAAAACAGTCAATATTGCATCTAAAATGTAAGTGACTTAATTGTAACTGTTTATTAACCTGTTGTATGAAATCAATGTCACAGTTTCAATCGTGATTGTATTCAGGAAATAGTTGCCTACTCGTCAAGTGAGGTTGCTTAACTCTATCATATGTTATAAAATATATAAAAACTCCATATTTGTAATTTTTATAGTTAGTATGTTGTTAACTGGGTTGCTTTTTTGTGTGCTGCGCTCATTTATTTACAATTCTCCTGGAGAAGCAGCATGAGCCTCAGCAGTGCAACCTTGTTACCATTGATCAGTAATACATTCATTATTAACTGCTGATTGCAACTTAAAATGAATGTAATGAAATTAGAATAATCTCTCGTTTTAGTGACTCCCAAGTTATTTTTTTTGTTATTGACGTTCTAATCAGGCTATACTCTGGTCGGGCAAGTAAAATTCTCTTTCAGGTAGGCCTATTGTATTTATATATAAATATATTAGGGATGTGACTGTGATAAAATTTTCCCACCGGTTAATCGACGTGTGACACCGCTGAGGGCTTTTAAATCGCTAACTATAGTATACTATATACTAGTAAAATACAGACGTCCGCACAGACATTGATAATGGTGCGGAGTAGAGCGAGCATTTTCAATGTATTCCTATGAATGTAGGAATTAACTAAAACATTTTATTTATGTTTTTGTGTCCACTGTTCAACCGCAACCACGTCACACACACACACACACATTCCAGAATTGCAATCTTGACATCGCAGCCTGTTCATTATAGCCCTAATACAATATAATAATAAAAATAGTCAACCTAACATAAACGAATTACACTGCTTTGATTAAATAGTCAGTAGTACAATTTGTACCATTCACAGAAAGCAGAGCTCCACTGTAATGTTTCCAAGCACATTTTTGCGCGTGTGAAGAGGATGATTTTTTCCATCGATTTTGGAACACGAGTGAAGTACAAAGCCTATAATAAAGAATAGTTTAGCATCCAAATACATCGCAAATATTGAAACATTTTGATTCTAATGAGAGGGTTACGTGAGACCAACACTGCTTACTTTCGTTTTTATTTTTACATTAAATTTAAAGGATTTGTTGTGGAATATTTTGAGTGTATCATGAAATCAGAATAAGGTAAGACAAGTAATATTTTCTGTCTTATAGATATAGATAGATAGATAGATATTTATATACATATATATATATATATATATATATATATATATATATATATACATATATATATATATATATATATATATATATATATATATATATATATATATATATATATATATATATATATATATATATAAATATAGCTGCGAGCAGCGATGGAGGGCCAAAGCCGGCGGCACCGCCATCCCCGGTGCCTTTAGGTAACTAAAGGCACCGGGGTTGCGGTGCCACCGGCTTGGGCCCGCAATCGCTGCTCGCAGCTATATTTATTATTTTTTTCTACTTCTCTGGCACTTTTGGGGCCCTTAACGTGCTCGAAAACTCTTGAAACTTTGCACACAGGTCAGAACCCGCGGCCATCAGGGCCGGGCTGAAGCTGGTACCCGGGGCGTGGCAGGGGGGCTCAATAGCGCCCCCTAGAACACAATCTGAAATCTTGGACACATACAAGAACGTATTAGTATGAAACTCGGTACACATATAGATCTCATCAGGCTGAACAACTTCCGCACTCTATGTTATTATCTCCACCCAACAGGAAGTCAGCTATTATGGGTTGTTTGAAAAATGTACGCTCTGGAATTTGAAATACTCCTCCTAGAGAATTCATCCAATCCCCTCGAAACTCGGAGTGCATGAAGTCAAGACATTGAGGATGCTAAATTGCGGACGGATTTTTGATATCTCGAACGGTTTGGCCGTGGCGAGGACACGAATTATGGCGAGAAAATAGAAACAGGAAGTGTGTTATAACTTCAGCATACATTAACTGATCTTGATAAAACTTCAGCAGTGTGTTCGTTGTAAGAGGCCGATCACATGGATGTGACTATTGTGAGTCAAAGTTATAGCGCCACCAACTGGCAACAGGAAGTGTGTCACTTTCAAAATGCTTTGAAATCACCCTCTTATTTTTACCCGATTTGCTTCAAACTTTATGTGTATAATGTAAAAACACGGCAGATGTAGACCTGTGAAAGGTTTATTGATATCTTAAATACTGTTGCCGTGGCAACGCATCAAACTTTAATATTCTTTTCAGATGCTTTTGAGACTCTTAACATACTTGAAATTGGATGAAACTCAACAGACACATCACATTTATTAGCCAGTAGACATGTGCAAAGTTTCAGAAACGGGCGTGGTGAGGGGCTCAGTAGCGCCACCTTTAGTCAAAAATGGGGGCTTAGTTTTAAGTAGAGTCACAAAAATCGTTATGTATATTGTTCTCATCAAGCCGGACAACTTTCTAATTTATAGTCATAAGCTGTGACCAACAGGAAGTGAGATATTTTGGTTTGAATGTGATTTTTTGTAGAATTCTCTCCCTCTCTCTCTCTGCCTCTGCGTCTCTGTGTGTGTGAGGGGTGGGGGGATTTGTCTTTTGAGTGAGATTTGTTTAAAATTCCTGTTTTTCAAGGTTTCAGGGGCTTTTGGGGCCTTTAACGTGCTCGAAAACTCTTGAAACTTTGCACACAGGTCAGAACCCGCGGCCATCAGGGCCGGGCTGAAGCTGGTACCCGGGCGTGGCAGGGGGGCTCAACAGCGCCCCCTGGAACGGGATCCGAACACTTGTCCATAAATCAAACACACTTGCATGTAATGATATGAAACTCGGTACACATATAGATCTCATCGGGCCGAACAACTTTCGTGCTCTAAGTTTTACACCAGCCCAACAGGAAGTCGGCAATTATGGGTTGTTTGGAGAACGCTTGCTGTGGAATTTGAAACACTTCTCCTAGAGAATTAATTAAATCGCCACCAAACTCGGTGTGCATGAAGTCAAGACATTGAGGATGCTAAATTGCGGACGGATTTTTGATATCTCAAACGGTTTGGCCGTGGCGAGGACACGAATTTATGGCGAGAAAAGAGAAACACGAAGTGTTATAACTTCTGCACACATTAACTGATCTTGATAAAACTTCAGCAGTGTGTTCGTGGTAAGAGGCCGATCAGATGGATGTGACTATTGTGATTCAAAGTTATAGCGCCACCAACTGGCAGCAGGAAGTGTGTCACTTTCAAAATGTTTTTGACAAAAGTGGGGGGGTTAGTTTTACCCACAATTACAAAAATCAGTACGTATATTGGTCTCATCGAGCCGGACAACTTTCTAATTTACAGGCATTAGCTGCAACCAACAGGAAGTCAGATATTTTGGTCTGAATATGGATTTATTTGCAAATTCAGCCTCTGCATTTTTACCCACTCCTGCTAAGTGGTTTATTTTATTCACACCAAACTTTTTCAACATGATGAAAATACATTAAAGATGCTAAATTGTGAACGGTTATTGAATATCTCAAACGGTTTTGACATGGCGAGGGATTAAAATAATGTCAAAAAAGGAATCAGAAAACATCTCAAATCTTTTAAAAATTTTATTATACACCATTTATTTTTATATAAAATTATACAAATATCAGAACTAAGCCGAAACAGAACTGAACAGAAAAAAAAAAAAGTCATACATAGGGCTATACTGCCCTCTTGTGTTCAAAATCAGGTAGGCCCATTGTATTTATATATAAATATATTAGCGATGTGACTGAGAATTTTTTCCCACTGGTTAATTGCTGTGTGACACTGCGGCGGGGGCTTTTAAATCGCTAACTTAAAGGGATACTCCACTTTAAATAGAAAATTCTGTCATCATATACTCACCCTCATGTTGTTTCAATCCTTTATTAATTTCTTTCTTCTGCTGAACAGAAAGGAAGATATTTAGAAGAATGTCAGTAACCAGACAGTTTCTAGTCTCACTGACTTCCATAGTATACATTTTTTCCTACTATGGAAGTCAATGGGCTCAGAAACTGTCTGGTTACTGACATTCTCCTAAATATCTTCCTTTCTGTTAAGCAGAAGAGAGAAATTCATAAAGGATTAAAACAACATGAGGGTGAGTATATGATGACAGAATTTTAATTTTAAAGTGGAGTATCCCTTTAAAAGCGAAAGTGAAATATGGACGTCCAGTAGGAATGAACTAAAAACATTCACTCTGTTCTGCTCGTTCCTCGCTGTAGACGCGTTATTGCCCGTGCAGCCGTGAGCATTTTAGTTTAATTTAAAAAATAGCGCCATTTTGGGGGTGGGATTGCTTGAATGTTTTTTTACAAAAGCACAATGTTGTGTTTTATTGCGAGTGTACATAAATATAAGTAAACACAGTGCAGTTTAAATGATGTCCTGTATGAACAAACCGACGGAGTAGCCTATGTTTTTATGTTTCCACTGTTCGATCGTGCCCACGCCTCACACACACACACACACACACACACACACACACACACACACACACACACACACACACACACACACAACAACAACAACATATTGTGCATTCCAGCATTGCAATCTTGACATCGCAGCTGGTTCATTACAGCCGTAATAAAATATAATAATAAATATAAATAGTCAACCTATTTGCAGCAAATGATAGTAGATGTTAGATCAATATATTTGTTTTCCTTACAATTTTAATTAACACTAACTTTATTCTCATCTGAATTATAAATAATTTATTTCTGTATAAAATAATATTACCATTAAAAAATACATTTGATTGTCTTTTTTAATCAATGGAGAATGTGTGACTTAAAAATAAACAGATTAGTGCTCGGTTTGTGGACAAGAAATGAAAACCAATGCAATATGATGAATGTCCAAAAACGTTCGCTCTTCTCTGCCCGTTCCTCGCCTATATATATATATATATATATATATATTTTTTTTTTTTGTTACATTATATATGTAACAAAAAAAAAAAAAATATATATATATATATATATATATATTTTTTTTTTTTACATATATATATATATATATATATATATATATATATATATATATATATATATATATATATATATATATATATAAATATAGCTGCGAGCAGCGATGGAGGGCCCAAGCCGGTGACACCGCCACCCCGGTGGCTTTAGTGTAACTAAAGGCACCAGGGTGGCGGTGCCACCGGCTTGGGCCCGCAATCGCTGCTCGCAGCTATATTTATTATTATTATTATTATTATTATTTTTCTTACGACTATTCAGGCATTTTTGGGGCCCTTAACATGCTCAAAAACTCTTGAAACTTTGCACACGAGTCAGAACCCGCGGCCATCAGGGCCGGGCTGAAGCTGGTACCCGGGCGTGGCAGGGGGGCTCGACAGCGCCCCCTGGAACGGGGTCCGAAAACTTGGTCCATAAATCAAACACGCTTGCATGTAATAATATGAAACTCGGTACACATATAGATCTCATCGGGCCGCACAACTTTCATGCTCTAAGTTTTACGCCAGCCCAACAGGAAGTCGACTATTTAGGGTTGTTTGGAAATGCATGCTTAGGAATTTGAAACACTTCTCTTAGGGAATTCACCCGGTCAGCACCAAACTCGGTGTGCATGAAGTCAAGACATTGAGGATGAAAAATTGCCAGGGGATTTTTGATATCTCGAACGGTTTGGCTGTGGCGAGGAAATGAATTTATGGCGAATAATGGGACACAGGAAGTGTATTATAACTTCTGCATACATTGACTGATCTTGATAAAACTTCAGCAGTGTGTTCGTGGTCAGAGGCTGATCACATTGATGTGACTATTGTGAGTCAAAGTTATAGCGCCACCTACTGGCAGCAAGAAGTGTGTCACTTTCAAAATGCTTTGAAATCACCCTCTTATTTTTACCCGATTTGCTTCAAACTTTATGTGTATAATGTAGACACACGGCAGATGTAGACCTGTGAAAGGTTTATTGATGTCTTAGATACTGTTGCCGTGGCAACGCATCAAACTTTAATATTCTTTTCAGATGCTTTTGAGACTCTTAACATACTTGAAATTGGATGAAACTCGACAGACACATCACATTTATTATCCAGTAGACATGTGCAAAGTTTCAGAAACGGGCGTGGTGAGGGGCTCAGTAGCGCCACCTTTAGTCAAAAATGGGGGCTTAGTTTTAAGTAGAGTCACAAAAATCGTTATGTATATTGTTCTCATCAAGCCGGACAACTTTCTAATTTATAGTCATAAGCTGTGACCAACAGGAAGTGAGATATTTTGGTTTGAATGTGATTTTTTGTAGAATTCTCTCCCTCTCTCTCTCTGCCTCTGCGTCTCTGTGTGTGTGAGGGGTGGGGGGATTTGTCTTTTGAGTGAGATTTGTTTAAAATTCCTGTTTTTCAAGGTTTCAGGGGCTTTTGGGGCCTTTAACGTGCTCGAAAACTCTTGAAACTTTGCACACAGGTCAGAACCCGCAGCCATCAGGGCCGGGCTGAAGCTGGTACCCGGGCGTGGCAGGGGGGCTCAACAGCGCCCCCTGGAACGGGATCCGAACACTTGTCCATAAATCAAACACACTTGCATGTAATGATATGAAACTCGGTACACATATAGATCGCATCGGGCTGAACAACTTTCGTGCTCTAAGTTTTACGCCAGCCCAACAGGAAGTCGGCTATTATTGGTTGTTTGGAAAACGCTTCCTGTGGAATGCGAAGTACTCCTCCTAGAAAATTCACCGTGTCCCCTCCAAACTCTGTGTGCATGTAGTCAAGACTTTGAGGATGCTAAATTGCGGACGGATTTTTGATATCTCGAACGGTTTGGCCGTGGCGAGGAATCGAATTTATGGCGAGAAAAGAGAAACACGAAGTGGAATAACTTCTGCATACATTAACTGATCTTGATGAAACTTCAGCAGTGTGTTCGTGGTAAGAGGCCGATCAGATGGATGTAACTATTGTGATTCAAAGTTATAGCGCCACCAACTGGCAGCAGGAAGTGTGTCACTTTCAACATGCTTTTGACAAAAGTGGGGGGGTTAGTTTTAACTCCAGTAAAAAAAACTCAGTTCATATATTGATCTCATCGACCCGGACAACTTTCTAATTTAAAGTCATTAGCTCTGACCATCAGGAAGTCAGATATTTTGGTCTGAATGTGGATTTTTTTGCAAAATCAGCCTCTGAATTTTTAGCCACCTTTATCTAAGTGGTTATTTTATTCCCACCAAACTTTTTCAACATGATAAAAATATATTAATGATGCTAAATGGCGAGGGATTAAAGTAATGTCAAAAAAGTAAACACTAAAAGGCTCATATATTCTAAAAATGTAATTATACACCATTTATTACTACATAAAAGTATACAAATATCAGAACTTAACTCATTTTATTCTTTTTTTTTCAATTTAAGAATGAAGTTTAAGTTTAAAAACTGCCAGAATGGTTGTTTAGTCTAAACAATAAATAAATAAAGTCAAACATAGTGCTATACTGCCCTCTTGTGTTCAAAATCAGGTAGGCCTATTATATCTATATAAAAATATACTAGGTATGTGACGGTGAGAATATTTTACCACCGGTTAACTGACGTGTGACACTGCTGGGGGCTTTTTAATCGCTAACTTAAAAACGAAAGTAAAATATGTTCGTCCGCACGGACATTGATAATGGTGCGGAGCAGAGCGAGCGTTTTCAATAAATTCCTATGGAAGGAGGAATGACCTAAGAAACGTTGACTCTGTTCTGCTCGTTCCTCGCTGAGGACGCGCACCATTATGAATGCCTGTGCAGCCGTGAGCATTTTAGTTTCATTTTCGGGGCGGATTGCTTGAATGTATTTAAAAAAAGCACAATGTTGTGTTTTATTGCTACTGTACAAAAATATAAGTTAACACTTTGCAGTTTGAATGATGTTCTGAACAAAATGACAGAGTATGTTTTTATGTGTCCACTGTTCAATCGCGCCCTCGTTTTAGTGATTCCCAAGTTATTTTTTCATTTAAGTTTTTTTCATTGTTCTAATCAGGTCAGGCAAGTAAAATGATCTGTCTTATCCCTTACATTTTTATATAATTATGTAAATATATAATACACTACTGTTCAAAAATTTGGCATCAGTAAGATTTTTAAGCTAAGTTTCTTCTGCTCACCAAGGCTGCATTTATTTGATTAAAAATACAAACAAAAACAGTAATATTGTAAAATATTATTCCAATTTAAAACAGCTGCTTTCTATTTTAATATATTTTAAACTGTTATTTATTCCTGTGATCAAAGCTGAGTTTTCAGCATCATTATTCCAGTCGTCACTGTCACATGATCCTTCAGAAATTATTCTAATATGATGATTGATGCTCAAGAAACATTCATTATTATTTTAAATGTCGAAAACAGTTGTGTACAGTCTTTGATGAATAGAAAGTTCAAAAGAACAGCATTTATCTGAAATCTAAAGCTTTTGTAACATTAAACACTACCGTTCAGAAGTTTGGGGTCTGTAATAATTTAAATTTAAATTTTGGGGGAAAGAAATAAAATAAATCAATACTTTTATTCATCGAGAATGAGTTAAACTGATCAAAAGTTACAGTACAGACATTTATAATGTTAAAAAAAATTATATTTGAAATAAATGCTGTTCTTTTGAACTTTACATTCATCAACGCATTTTGAAAAAAAATCTGTACACAACTGTTTTCAACATTGAAAATAATAATTAATATTTATTGACCATCAATCATCATATTAGAATGGTTTCTGAAGGATCATGTGACACTGAAGACGGGAGTAATGATGCTGAAAACTCAGCTTTGATCACATAAATTAATTACAGTGTAAAATATTTGAAAATAGAAAATAGCTGTTTTAAATTGGAATAATATTTCACAATATTACTGTTTTTGTTTGTATTTTTAATCAAATAAATGCAGCCTTGGTGAGCAGAAGAGACTTCTCCTAAAAACATTAAAAATCTTCCTGACCCCAAACTTTTGAACGGTATATATATATATATATATATATATATATATATATACACACACACACATATATATAAATATATATATATATATACACACACATATATATATATATATATATATATATATATATATATATATATATATATACATAAAAATATATATATATATATATACATAAAAATATATATATATATATATATATATATATATATATATATATATATATATATATATATATATATATATATATATGTTTGTATAATAAATACATATATATATATAAATATAGCTGCGAGCAGCGATGGAGGGCCAAAGCCGGCGGTACCGCCACCCCGGTGCCTTTAGGTAACTAAAGGCACCGGGGTTGCGGTGCCACCGGCTTGGGCCCGTAATCGCTGCTCGCAGCTATATTTATATATATATATATATGTATTTATTATACAAACATATATATATATGTTAGCAACTGGCGAAAATTTACAGCTGATATAGGTTTCAGAATTGGGCGGGGCAAAATGGCTCGATAGCGCCACCTATAAAAGTTCAACGGAGTGCGCCTCCCACTATGTTCCACGTACGTGTACGAAATTCGGTACATACATGTAAGGACCTAATACCTACAAAAAAGTCTCTTGGAGCGTAGCCCTAAACACAACAGGAAGTCAGCCATTTTCAACTTCCTCTCAGATTTTTGTGCAGTTTTTGCCATTTTCATGCCTCGTACTTTAACAAACTCCTCCTACAGTTTTAATCTGATCATCTTCAAATTTGGTGAGTGTAATCTTAAGGCCTTTGCGACGTTAAATTGCGAAGATCTTGAGTTTTCGTTGAAGGGCGGGTCCTCGGCGGCCTGACAAATTTTGATGTTTCGCCATGAAACAGGAAGTTGCTGTAACTCAGGCATGGAATATCCAATCTGCCCCAAACTTCACACTTTTGATAAGCGTTCTGTCCTGAACACATGACCATACTCATATTCAGTTACAGTCACAGCGCCACCTGCTGGCAACAGGAAGTGACATGTTTAACACTGTTGTGAACTCCTGATAACACATAAAAAAAGTGCCAGCAAGTGCTAAACATGCTAACAACATACTAGACACATGCTAAAACATGCTAGCAAACACTTAGCTAAGTGCTAAAGCATGCTATTACTGCAATTAAATAGGAATTTGCTGTAACTCAGGCACGGAATGTCCAATCTGCCCCAAACTTCACACGTTTGATAAGAGTCATGGCCTGAACACATCTACATGAGAATATTCAGTTATAGTAATAGCGCCACCTACTGGTAACAGGAAGTGTCATGTTTAACACGTTGATGCCGTTCTAGCAACATGTTAAAAATGCCATTGACTTCTAAACATGCTAGAAACATGTTAAAACATGCTAGCAAAACTTAGCTAAGTGCTAAAGCATGCTAATTCAATGAAACAGGATGTTGTTGTTACTCAAGAAGGCAATGTCCAATCTGCCCCAAACTTCACACTTTTGATAAGCGTTCTGTCCTGAACACATGACCATGCTCATATTCAGTTACAGTCATAGCGCCACCTGCTGGCAACAGGAAGTGACATGTTAAACACTGTTGTGGACTCCTAATAACATATAAAAAAGTGCCAGCATGTGCTAAACATGCTAACAACATACTAGAAACATGCTAAACATGCTAGCAAACACTTAGCTTAGTGCTAAAGCATGCTATTACTGCAATTAAATAGGAATTTGCTGTAACACAGGCACGGAATGTCCAGTCTGCCCCAAACTTCACACGTTTGATAAGAGTCATGGCCTGAACACATCTACATGAGAATATTCAGTTATAGTAATAGCGCCACCTACCGGTAACAGGAAGTGTCATGTTTAACACGTTGATGCCGTTCTAGCAACATGTTAAAAATGCCATTGACTTCTAAACATGCTAGAAACATGTTAAAACATGCTAGCAATACTAAGTTAAGTGCTAAAGCATGCTAATTCAATGAAACATGACGTTGTTGTTACTCAAGAAGGCAATGTCCAATTTGCGCCAAACTTCACACGTTTGATAAGAGTTCTGTCATGAACACACATCCATGCTCATATTCAGTTATAGTCATAACGCCACCTGCTGGCAACAGGAAGTGACATGTTTAACACTGTTGTGGTCTCCTAATAACATATAAAAAAGTGCCAGCAGGTGCTAAACAGGCTAGCAACATACTAGAAACATGCTAAAACATGCTATCAATCACTTAGCTAAGTGCTAAATCATGCTATTACTGCAATTAAATGGGAATTTGTTGTAACACAGGCATGGGATGTTCAATCTGCCCCAAACTTAATATGTAACATGCAAGAAACATGCTAGCAACACTTAGCTAAGTTCTAAAGCATGCTATAAAAGCTCAATGAAGTTGTTGTAACTTAAGCATAAAATGTCCAATCTACCCCAAACTTCACACGTTTGATAAGAGTTATCTTTTGAACACATGTCCATGCTCATATTCAGTTATAGTCATAGCGCCGCCTGCTGGCAACAGGAAGTGACGTTTAACACTGTTCTGGACTCCTAATAACATATAAAAAAATGCCAGTAGGTGCTAAACATCCTACCAACATACTAGAGACATGCTAAAACATACTAGCAAACACTTAGCTAAGTGCTAAAGCATGATATTACTGCAATTAAATATGAATTTGCTGTAACTCAGGCATGCAATGTCCAATCTACCCCAAAATTAATATGTAAAATGCTAGAAACATCATAAAACATGCTAGAAATGCTAAAGGAAGTTGTTGTAACTCAAGCATACAATGTCCAATCTGCCCCAAACTTCACATGTTTGATAAAAGTCCTGCACTGAACACATCTGCATAGCGATATTCAGATATAGACATAGCCCCACCTACTGGCAACAGAAACTGACATGGTTAACACAGTAATGCAGTACTAACCACATAATTATTGTGTACTAAGCATGCTAGAAACATACTAAACATGCTAGCAACACTTAGCTGAGTCATGAAGCATGCTATTATCACCATTATACAAAACATTTTGTAACTGACTTTGACATACTCTTACTATATATATACCTCCTTAAATGTACATTGCCCAACCATGCTCTGTCTTCCTAAAGCCACCGAGTGTTGATGGCACGGGTGCGAGGGCCCTTTCATCGCTGCTTGCAGCTTTAATTATATGTTGACATTTTAACTTATTTAGCTTGAGTATTCGGCTATGTGATATAGCCTATTTATAGTTCTATGCAAATAAGATGCCATTATCAGGTCTCATTGGTTTAGATGTTTCCTGCTCGATTTGTAATGGAGGTTTAGTGTTTTGGAGTCCCGGGGTTAACTGAACTGTGAAATCCCATCGTCCTGTTCAGCTCTGCACATGGAATCTTGCCCAGAGGTTACAAACAGCAATTCATGTGTAAATCGCAGCCTCAGGTGCAGGGAGATAGATAGATATATATATATACACACACACATACAGGTTCGCCTGAACATGGTCATGAATACTAGATGCAGAAAAAACACATGCAAAACACTGCACGCCTGCGAACGCAAACAGACGTTCTCTGAGTAATTATGCTTTTCCTGAATGCAATACGATGCCTAAGGCTGCATAATTTGTTGGGAACACGCTACGACAAGAGTCAGTCCACATAATTCACATGCTAAACACCTTAAAATATGTCAGATAGATAGATGGATGGATGGATGGATGGATGTGTGGATGTATGGATAGATACACAGTATATACAGGATACAATAATATGCACATTAATAATATTTATTATGTAATATAATATGTGTAATCAACTAATTGCTGTAGTAAAATTAACTCCACTACAAGTGGTTTATTCTCTTAAAGGGCTTTATTTTATGATAATGACTAAACTACATTATCCCACCTATTACATGACACCTTATCAAATCAAATACATGGGCATAAATATTGATTTAAGTAGAAGCTATTTTAGTGGATAAAAAGATGGTGGCGTGATATGCAAGACTTGAATCTAGCAGCTGTAAAGCATTAGTGGCCGCTCAATGTTTTTAATGACCTTGGATTTTTCCTATTAATTTTTCCCATAGGGATTTTTAAAGTTATAAGCCATGAGTTAGACCTTGATTTAGGAGCTCAACAAAACAAAAACAAAGGTACAAGAGAGTGTGTATTACAGCTTTAGTGAGGGAAAGAACTACAATTCCAAGCCATTGTGAATGATATAATCAAATTCAAAACAATGTAGAAATATTAAACTACTGGTTTAAAGAAATAAAATCAGCAAAAAAAAGTATCACACAGTTGGCATACTGTAACGTTCTACTCGGAGCTGTTCACATCCTTGGAATTATGCGTTTCTATGGCACACAGTAAATGCCAAAATGAATCTGCAGCTGTCAGGTGGTACAAGTCAGCGCTTGTACTATTTTTCATTTATTATATTTGTAATGTTATGTGCTTTGAGACCTGAGGTAATTTAACGACATCTCGTGTGTCGTGACACTTTGAAGACTGTGTTTTGAAGGAAGTGTGGCTTTGGAGATGCTCTGAAGGGAAGGTGGGATCTTCCCAGCTAACAATTTTTGGTTCCCAGAACGTTAGTTTTTGGTTCCCAGAACGTAACTTTTTTATGGTTCGTTTTTAGTTAGCCAGTAGTTTTCTTAACGTTCCCAGAACGTTATTCTTACGTTCAACTAACCTCAATTCATCTTTTTTTACTTTAATAAAATACAACAGTAAATCTATATAAATAATCTATATAAAGAAGAGTTGCTTTCTGTGTTAGTTGAGCTGCCGCCCCGTTTCCATGGTAACGCCCTCGCTCCAGACTCCAGTTCAAATGCAACTCGAATGTTCAGTGCACACGCCCATTAAAACACGTAGAAGTCGCGCAGCATTTACATAAGGTATTATTTGATAATCAGATAAAATATCCTGAAAACTTTGGTTTGTTCTGTTTGTTCCTATTTTAATAAAACTGTTCAACACTGTTGTGTAATTGTAGTGTTTTGTTTTTTTCTTGACCAAAAGATTATGGCCCAACAATGTGTATGTAATGGTAAACCTTGAAAAACTGTCCCTGATTGCCTAACATTTTTTTCCTCAGTGAGCTGAGTACATGGTGTTCCACTCTTAATGACATAGTTTCTTTATTTCTATTATTTTGTCCGGATTTTCATAGTATTTTATAACTCTCTGTACCCTTATAAGACATGATACAGATACAGTATATAGCCTAATATGCAGCGTTTGGGCCCTGATGTGCCGTTCAGTGACAGGGCAGTATGTGGTACTACAGTCTTACAATTGATTCCAGTCAATTCTGGACATGAGGGTAACAAACATTTTGTGAGGTGAGGAGATGTGCGTGCTGCTGGAGAAGAGTGTGTGCTGGAGAGCGTACATTCAAAGAATACAAACATGAATTTATTATTGTATTTTCATTTTTAGGTTATTTAAAAAGTAACCACCCTGCAACGTTCCGGGAACGTTATTTTATGATGGCTAAAAAAATAACTTATAGAGAACGTTCCCTAATGGTTATTTTTAAGTTGTTTTTAGGTTATTCAAAAAATAACCTTCCAGCAACGTTCTGGGAACGTTGTTTTATAGTTGCAAAAACATAACTTAAAAATAACCATTAGGGAACGTTCTTTATAAGTTATTTTTAGGTTATTTAAAAGTAACCACCCTGCAACGTTCTGGGAATGTTATTTATGGTTACATAAAAATAAAACCTAAAAAGAACGTTCCCCTGATGTTAGTATTTGGTTCCCAAAACAATAACCAAACGGGAACCAAAAACTAACGTTAGGGGGAACGTTCTTTGTTAACTGGGTTATGCTTTCAAAGCTAGCTTGTATTGCTTGCCTCTACAAAATTGGCTTTCTACTGACTCTGAAAAACACCAGGAGAAAGCTGCCCAGGGTCTCTGAGGGTTGTGTGATCATGATAGTCCTGCTGCAGGAGGTTTGAGGACTGCTGATGTGGCCAGAGCTATAAACTGCAATGTTTGTAATGTGAGGGGAGGGGACACAGGAAACACAGACACAGGGACACAGGAAAACGCATACTGACTGATGCTACTTTTGATATTGACCCCACTTTGATCAGGGACTCATTATTATTATTTTTAATCTGTTCGTCAGATGTCTGTTAAATTTGTTCAGTTTATGTCTCAAGTTGTTGTATCTTTTTTTGTTCATACAAATATTTACCTTTGTAGTTATATATATTTTGTAGTTTAAGCGTGTGACTATCACGTCATGTCTTTCACCAGGAATTCCACTGTTAAACATGATTGAATAAATAAATGTATTTTTCAAAATATTATTTTAAATCTATATAATATTTAAAATATTATTTTAAAGTTGTGCTTAAGATTACATTTATTTGAATGAATAAATTATAGCATTTATTTTAATTAATTATCGAGAGAGAGAGAATGAGATGAGAGATTTGTACTTGCCTCTCTTTCTATTAACAACGATGTGGATGCTGTGAGTTTAATTACTTCAGTATAGCGTTGTAATCCCTTGTTGCTGAGATAATGTAGTGATTCAGTAGCAAAACTATTTTATTAATAAAAGTCGCAGGGCAGCGTTGATGAGTTTCTGTGCTCCTGAATGTTTCTGTGCGTAGCATGATCTCCGCGTCTGCGAATGACGTGTGTGTGCTTCAACTATGATTGAACTGACTTGGAACTACCTGTGCATTAAACGGTAGTTTAAGCCAATCAGCCAATCAGAATCGAGTATTCAGACAGACAATGGTAATATATATTTATATAAAATATATATTTGTTTTTAATTCAACATACTATTTTGAAAAACTTCCACAAAAGCATATACCATTTATTAAAGGGATAATTCACCAAAAAAAGGAACATTTTGTCATTACTTACTCACCCTCAAGTTGTTCCAAACCTGTATGAGCTTTTTTTCTTCTGTTGAACACAAAAGATATTTTGAAGAATGTTGGTAACCAGACAGTTGACGGTAGCCATTGACTTCCATAGTAGGAAAAAAAATGTTATGAAAGTCAATGGCTACCGTCAACTGTCTGGTTACCAACATTCTTCAAAATATTTTCTTTTGTTTTCAACAGAGGAAAGAAACTCATACAGGTTTGGAACAACATGATGTTTTAAATTGTGGGTGAACTATCCCTTTAACAACTTCGTAGCTTACAGTAGGTCTGTCTTTAATGGTTTATAAGTTATTGTGAAAAATCCCCCTTTCCAATTCCCTTTGAAAAAAATAATGGAAATTGTACATCCAGACTGTTGCACTCAAAACCATGCAATGGTAAAAAGAACTGACTGAACATTTGCTTTGAGAAAACTGAATCGGGATGGCTGGTATAGATATGGAAATGTGAATTCAGTAGAGCAGATTGTGTGTGTGTTTTAGGAGAATGATGAAGGTGGGATCCTCCCACCTTCATACGGCATAATAGAGCAGGGATCCCTCCTTAAGAACAAACACTTCAGCACTTAAGACATCAAACAAATGCTGATCGTTCAGGGCCACACGATCAAGAGTCATACTACTAATGAGAGACTTCCAGCACTGAATCATCAAGTGTGCATTTCATGGTTGTGTTTAAGTCAAAAGTAAATTCAAGTTTCCTGGAACTGCATACCAATGTACTAAAAAAACACATAGTAACACCCTGGTAACCACCACAACAACTGTAGCAATGTGGTTAGCACATCTTGCATCAGGCAAACCTCACATTTTCTGCAGAGAATATAGTTACTTTGTCGAAGTGACAAGGATATTCAAGCACTATTATGCACTAATATAGTCTCTTACTGGTCTCTAAATAAGGTGTACAAATCCAACGGTCCTGATGGCACAGCCGGGAGAGGTCAGAGGATCCACATTCAGCTGTGGGATACAGCTGGACAGGAGAGGTGAGATGCAGATCAGTACTTATGCTTTACTTCCTAACATGCACTCAATGAAAGAAATTGTCTGTGAGGTTTTATTTAATGTTCTGACTGTTTTTTTCACTGTTGTGTGACTCGTGTCTTCTCCTCTAAACGCTCATGCAGATTTCGGAGTTTGACCACAGCGTTCTTCAGGGATGCTATGGGCTTCCTGTTGCTCTTTGACCTCACGAGCGAGCAGAGCTTCCTTAATGTGCGGAACTGGATGAGTAAGTCCTTCATACCTTACTGAGTCCAGAGTCACTGAAACGAACACATGAGACATACATATACATATACACACACGGCAGACCTTATTTTGTTTTAATACATTTACTTTCTTTTACCACATTTAAAGAGTAGCTACATACATTTTCTTCATAAATGGTTTATTTTTGCAACAAATTATTTGCAACAAATTATCCTCCCAAAAATAATTTTTATTTTTATCTAGCAGCTTAGAATGGTTGCCCATCTAATTGTAAGAATAATAAAAGGTATTTAAAAAAAGAATTTAATATAATTTGATGAACTGTATTAACTAGCAGCTTAGAGTGGTTGCACATTTTCACACAAAAAAATATATATATTTGTAAAAAATATTTTTAGTGATGTATATATAATGTGATATATAAAATATATTAGTGATTGGCCATCTAATAATAATAATAATTATTATTATTATTATTATTATTATTATTAGTTGGGTAACCACTCTAAGCTGCTAGTTATTATCATTATGATTATAAATAATTTTTCAAATAATAATTACTAATGAACTTCTGTGTTGTCTTGTGCAGGTCAGCTGCAAACACATGCATACTGCGAGAATCCCGACATTGTCTTGTGTGGAAACAAATCCGACCTGGGGGACCAGCGCGCAGTGAAAGCGGACAATGCACGAGAACTGGCGGAAAAATATGGGTGAGACGCCCCATTCACCTGATCCATCAAACCTGAAGAAACTTGCCCTGTATCTGTCACACATGACCTTGTCTACTTTGAAAAGCAATAGTTTTTTATTGTAGACTTTAGGACAGAAATGCTTCACTACTTTGCCTGTGGAATGATCTGTTGATTGAAAGTATTTAGGTTTCGTAGTATTCGGATGCAGTGGTGCTGGATCAAGTTATGAAGCAGGGGACTGCTGGCTAGTTAGTTATGAGGTCATCACATACTAATTTGATTGTGGTGATAAAATTACATGAAATACTTGGGAAGTTGTACGGGTTTGTCTGAGTCATGCAGTAACGTGACATGGGAAATTATTTGCTGGTGTGTGCAAGTCATATCTCAATGTAGGTCTTCATACGTGTTCACAGGGTGCGGGCGACTCCAAGGATGTTTGTTTTAAGGGCCGTGTCTGTACCGTGTTTGCCTAAGATGAGGGCATCTCTCGTTAAATGTGACACTTTAAGATGGCGGTATACCGAAAAGCTAATATTTACTGGGTTAATGTGAGGAGTCTTCAGTTTAGAAAAGCACTTGCTTTTAGTTATAATGTCTCACAGTGTTAATTGTGACAGGCTATAGTGGTTACATCATGTTAGATCTCGTGAGATCAAGCAACTATTCAAGAGTGTAAATTTGTTGTTGTCAATAATGTTGACAATGTGTTTATCCCTAGTTCTCAGCAGTGTGCAGTGAGTTTGCAGTGACTCATCTGTTAAATGTTATCACAGTGTACATCGATTGTGTTGACTGATCCTCACATCTAAACTCCTCCCAGGCTTGTCTTAGTACAAACAATAGTCAAGTCAAGTCAGCTTTATTTATACAGCGCTTTTTACAATACAGATTGTTTCAAAGCAGCTTTACAGAGATAACAGGAAAATAATGTTGTAATAATATTGTTGAATATAAAATGAAATGTCCCCAACTAAGCAAGCCAAAAGCCAATGGCGAAAGAGGCGACAGTGGCAAGAAACCAAAACTCCATCAGGTGGCAGAATGGAGAAAAAAACCTTGGGAGAAACCAGGCTCAGTCGGGGGTCCAGTTCTCCTCTGGCCAACGAACGAACGAATGAACGAACAGTGTATGATTATGATTCAGGCAGCATTACAGGTCAGAAGTCAGATTGGATTGGACCATTATATTATCCAGTTCCATCTGGTTGAAGATCGAAGTCATCATGTGCGTATGGAGACGAGTTTGTTGAGGATCGATCAGTGCTGATGGCTGTCGTGTCGATGAGGCCTTCACAGGGGGAGTCTAGTTGACCACCTCTGCTGACACTTCAGGGATGCGCTGTGGTTGTGTCTAGGTGCAGGTCCTCCATCTGATTTGGATACGGCCCAGATCCGGTTGACTACATCATGCGTTGTGGTCGTGCCTAGGCGCAGGTCCACCATCTGATCTGGATATGGCCCGGGTCCGGCTGATTACAGTTAACCTCAGAATAAACAGAAAGACCAAAATTAGCGTAGATGCCGGTCTTTTTATGATGTAGTGAGTACATCAGGTGTTATAGGAAGTGTTCCTGTGCATTTGTTCTATGTGTATGCCAGGTTTAAGAGATGTGTTTTTAATCTAGATTTAAACTGACAGAGTGTGTCTGCTTCCCGGACAATGTTAGGAATACTGTTCCAAAGTTTTGGTGTTAAATAGGAAAAGGATCTTGATTTTGATATTCTAGGTATTATCAACTGGCCAGAATTTTGAGATCGCAATAGACGCGAAGGACTATAATGCGTTAAGATCTCGCTCAAGTACTGGGGAGCTAAACCATTTAGTGCTTTGTAAGTAATCAGCAATATTTTAAAATGTATACAATGTTTAATAGGGAGCCAATGCAGTGTTGACAGAACTGGGCTAATGTGGTCATACTTATTGGTTCTGCTAAAAACTCTGGCTTCTGCATTTTGTACCAGCTGTAGTTTATTTATTAAGCGTGCAGGGCAACCACCCATAATAGCATTACAATAATCTAGCCTTGATGTCATGAACGCATTAACTAATTGTTCCGCATTTGTAATTTAGATATATTTTTAAGATAGAAAAATGCGGTGTTACAGATACTAGAAACGTGGCTTTCAAATGAAAGATTGGTATCAAAGAGCACACCCAGGTTCCTAACCGACGACGAAGACTTGACAGAGCAGCCATCAAGTGTGGACGTTTTTTGTCCAAAAATTAGAATCTGTTTTTTCAGAATTAAGTAGTTGGAAATTACTAGTTATCCAGTTTTTATTTTTAAAATTTTTTTATATCAGCTATACATTGCATTAATTTCGTGAATTGGTAAGTTTCGTCAGGGCGTGAAGGAATATAGAGCTGCATATCATCAGCATAACAGTGAAAACTAATGCCATGCTTCATAATGATATCTCCTAAGGGTAGCATGTACAGAGTGAACAGCAACGGTCCTAGTACTGAGCCTTGTGGTACGCCATACTGAACTTTCGATCGATAAGACATCTCTTCATTTACTGCTACAAACTGATAACGGTTAGATAAGTATGATTTAAACCATGCTAATGCAATTCCACTAATGCCAACATAATTTTCGAGTCTATTTAAAAGAATGTTGTGGTCTCAATAGAGACATTTGAATCTATGACTGCAGGGGTTCTCAATCTTTTTTGCTCTATAGCCCTATTCGGAGGGTAATTGCTTCTGATGTGGACGTCTGTAAAAAAAAATATATATATTTGCAAAACACCTCAGTGATAAAACTCATGCGATTTATTGACAGTGGAGGAGTTTTGTAATCCCACTAACCCGCAAACACGCTGCTCACGTTGTCAGTCATATGATTATCTGCTGTAAATAAAATGTTATATGCTTGGAATAATACAAATAAATTCATATTTAATTTAATAATAGGAAAATAATGTTCTATTTATAAAAAAAAAAGGGAAGATAGACCTAAATTCTAAATGGTTCTTATATCCTTGCATTTTATCTCAAAAGGATGTCATTTTAAAAATATGGAAATTAGCGGAAACAAGTTAATAGAGCCTCTTATTTACTTGAGGTAAATGGTAAAATGCTAAATGGACTGCATTTATATAGCGCTTTCAACAGACCCATGGCCACCAAAGCGCTTTATATATTGCCTCACATTCACCCATTCATTCACTCATTCATACACCGACGGCGGTGTCAGCCATGCAAGACGCCATCCAACTCGTCGGGAGCAGCTGGGGTTAGGTGTCTTGCTCATGGACACCTCGACACTTGGTCAGGTGGAACCAGGGATTGAACCACCAACCTTCCAGTTTGTAGACAACCTACATGAACCACTGAGCCACTGCCTCCCAAATAAAGCTAAATAAAGGTAAAAATAAAGCTGCTTGATTTGTATTTTTAATGTTGTGTATAATAGCCTACATATTTTAAAATTGTATCATATATTGCTGCCACAATAACGGCCCATTTCAAATGTTTCACGCTTTTTCTCTTTCTCCTTTGTGTTCACTGAGGTGGAGCTGTGATGAAGTATTGTTCTTGTAAATATTTTCCAGCATTTCAGTAATAGAAGTGTACATCGTACTTGTAAACCCCACACAACCTTGGTGTTTGTAAAAAACCAGAAGGTAATTTGGCTGGGGATTTTTACGCGGGTGGTGGGAGATAAACACTGATATTCTGGTTTCGGATGGCAATAAAATCACTGACTGACCCCTGTAAATGTTGAAAATACCTTACATGAGAAACAATTACCGTCCAAATAGGGCTTTTGACTTATTCTTTTTTTGAACAAAAAAAGTAACAGAGTGTCCCTTTGAAAAAAAAATTGTCAATACATCATTATTTCTTCTTCAAAAACATGTTATGTCTTACCCTGATTCACTGTGGTAAGCCTATTATAAGTGTTTATATTTTAGACCAGACGGGATGATTTTCACAGGAAATTGCGTACTCGCGTCATATCTGTGCGTGTCCCGTCATATCCATAAATAGAGAAAAGTTGCTCCGGCTACTTTGTGTGCATGTTGTGGGACTGACATAGGTTAGTTGTCCCAACAGGTGAAAAAGGTTGACATGGAGTATGCTAAAGCTTGAACGTCCTGGGAATAACCCAAAAAAAAAAAAAAAAACAGAACAGAGGGGAGAGTCTGCTGGCAAAAAGAGACCGCAACAAAGCTCGTAATAAAACAAAAATCAACATTGGCTTGCCTTTTCAGGTATGGCGAGAACTAAGGGATCTGAAATGTTGTACGGGCGAGTAAGGTATTTTACTGAACAGATAAATTACCATATGTAGCGCTCTAACGGAGTTCATTTTAAAGCATTATCTTTTGTCAGGGTCATTTCGTTATGGTTGTTGTAGCGCTGTGCTGGAATTTATTTTCAAGGAAGTACTGTGTCTATTAATGGGTATGGCTACAGTAATGTCTTCAGCTAGTGAACTTTATATCCTTTCCAACTGCCAAGTGTGGTGGCTGCAATATACCCTATCGTTTAAAGACATTCCACATCTGGTGATCCAGTGACCACTAGGAAAGACTAGTTGGCAACCACGGAAGAGTGGTGACAGCGGGGAGAGACTGCTGGCATCTGGGGAAGACCAGAAACGGGGTGCCAAGGCTTGGCAAGCCAAAGCACTTCCTCCGTGAGGAGGAACCCAACTCAAGACGCTATGGAAAAGTTTATTGTAAGATACCACCAAGGTCGTGCGAGAGCGGGGGAGGATGAGCGACCTACAGGACAGACAACTGATATGACCACGGATGACGATCAAAGGACATCGCTTCAGAACAACGTAATAACTAGAGTCTATAGGTGTGGAAAGGTCTGCCACCAGAGTAGGATGGGCTGTTGTGCCTGTTGTAACTATGACAGTTATGTGCAACGAATCCCCATGCACCCAGAATCTCCATGCACACAACGGAGGAGGTCAGGGGTGCTAAAGACCCCGAAGGAGGAGGTAGAAGAGCACCTCCGTAAAGTGCACAGTGACCCAAGGTGAGAGGAAGAGCTCGACCTGGAAGGAAAGCTGTGCAGCCTAGAGGAGCTGACCATCTCCTTTGATGATGGAGAGCCCAGATAGCAGGAAGTCAACGACTTCATCCGAAAGGCAAGGGGAATATCTGCACCGGGCCCGAATGGAATTACGTACAGAGTTTACAAGAACTGTGAGAGGCTGAGGAGACGTCTTTGGAGGCTACTTAAGGTAGTGTGGAGGAAGAACCATCTGCCAGACAGTTTTCTTATTGCCGAGGGCTGCTTCATCCCCAGGCAGGAGGACTCTTCCAGTTTGAAAGACTTCTGCACAATTTCGCTGTTGAATGTGGAGGGGAAGGTGTTCTTCGGAATCTTGGTGAAGAGGCTGACCCTGTTTTTGATTAACAAGAAGTATATTGACACCTCTGTACAGAAAGGCGGAGTACCTGGGGCCTCATGTATCAATCTTGCGTACGCACAAAAACTTTGCGTACGCCAGCTTTCACGGTCGGATGTACTAACAGTGAAATTAACGTGAGAATGTGCGTTCCTCCACGCCAATTTCATGTCTGGCGTACGTACATTTCTCATTGTTTTTGTCCGTTGGCGGCTCTTACAGGTAATGAAGTGAAGTTGCAAACATTACACAACGAATTGTTCTACAAGTCTATCGCACCATCACCTGTGGGAAGCATTGCTATTCATTTGCAATTTATAAAATAATTGACATATATTGTCACACAAGCCTTATGGGAATATTCTATCAATTATGCAATTAAGTAAGAACATATAAAAGCATATGCAAATTGATACAACCCTTAGTCTATGGCAATGGCAGCTTTGACCTTATTAGAGGACATTGCTAATGGCAAAATCCGAAGAGAACGAGTTTTTAGGGACCACAATGATTTTCTGGCCCAGGATGATGACTGGCTTATCAGCCGTTTCAGATTTCCAAGGGCTATCCTCTTGGAGCTCTGTGCTGAGTTGGGTCCGAATCTAGAGAGAGAGACAGCGAGGAGCCACGCAATACCCGTTCCCTTGCAGGTGCTGACAACACTTGGTTTCCTGGCAACTTGTTCTTTCCAAAGGGAACTGGCAGACCGCTCAGGAATAAGCCAGTCGTCTTTGAGCCACGCAATGCCAGCGGTATGGGTCGGGATCATCCACATGTCTACCAGGTATATAAGGTTCCCATATGATGCAGTTGACCAGCCAAACATTAAAAAGCAATTTGCAGCGATAGCCGGTTTTCCTAATGTAATCGGAGCAATCGACTGCACACACATTGCTATAAAGGCGCCATCTGAAGAAGAATTTGCATATGTGAATCGGAAACATTTCCATTCAATAAATGTGCAGATAATATGTGATGCACAAATGCGCCTAACAAATATTGTGGCAAGGTGGCCTGGGTCAACCCATGATTCATACATCCTTACAAACAGCATGGTTGGGATGAGGCTCCAAGCTGGCAGGGTGCGCGATGGGTGGCTTCTTGGTGAGTGATGCATTTAAAGTTATGGTTCTATCTAATTGTTTTTTTTGTTTTGTTTTTCATTTAATTATTCAACAACCCTTCAGGAGACCGCGGTTATCCACTAAAGACGTGGCTGTTAACCCCCCTCACCAACCCACAAACTGACCGAGAGCGCAGATACAATGATGCCCATTCTCGCACTCGGTCAGTTGTAGAGCGGGCGATTGGGCAGCTGAAATGTCGGTGGCGCTGCCTTGACAGGACTGGGGGGATGCTGTTATACCGCCCTGACAAGGTGTGCCGCATTGTGCTGGCCTGTGGTGTGCTGCACAATGTCGCGCACAGGCATGGCATACCACTTGGTGAGGTGACAGCACCGCCAGATGACCCTGACCCAGGACCAATGTATGTGCAGCCCAACCAACAAGCCATTCAGGCCCGTCAACATGTGATTGCGACAATATAAATGGTAATCAGAGACAAAGTAAATTTTTTGACCAATTCCTTTAATGAGTGGCTTATGTCTGTGAGTGCGTCAGTGATATTTTTCAGGTGACTGTTAATTTCTCCGATGGCCATAACGATTTGCTGTTGTGACTCCAGAACAGCATGCGTCAAGACGCGGCCAGACGGACGGGCCACAGCACTGGGGGGAGCACTGGAAACGCGCTGAAACGCGCAGTGGGCGCTGGCTGCTCATGAGGGGCGGAGAGTGCGTGCCAGTGGATGTTCCGGCTGTTGCACCATATGAGTCTAAATAAACACAGGCACATGTTAACTGTGATTTGACTCTGTTCCTTATTAATGGGTACACGCATTTGCCATAAATGCAATGGATACGTAAAATCTCTGGTGTACTTTTGGTCAGCTACATTGCATGCATTTGAAAATTAAATAGGTAAGCTATGTGTACCAAAGTAAAAACAAATGAGAAATTGGTTACCTTCGTGGCAGTCCTGTAGTAAATTCGAGTCTCCCACAGATACTACTCCAGAGAGTAAAGTGTCACCCATAATTGAGGCAACTCTCTGCTCAAAGGGTGTAAGTTCATCGACCCCTTTACCACTGCCTGTTCTGCCCACACTTTGTCGGTGCGCAACAGTTCTCCGTGTAACGTCCACCTTTATATCAGACCATTTCTTTTTAAGGTCATTTACAGTGCGACTTTCAGATCCCACCGCATTGACGGCATCAGCCAAACTCTCCCACTCATATTTTTTCCTTTTGTTATTAATTCCGGAGGACAAAGTTCCAAATAAATTTTTTTTTTCTCGTTTCTACCTCCGATAGTAGCACCTCCAATTCACTTTCTGTAAAGTTTCGTTTCTTGCCGCTTGCTTTAGCCATTTTCTTACTGCTTTCTTTTGCCAAAGTGGACTCATTACCATATTTAAATTGATTTAATTAAGGGAGGAGACTGGGTGGGGCGTTGTGCTCGTGCATGTGCACTCAATTTTACGTTAATTGGGATGTACAAAGAGAATATGCGTGGGATCCTTCGTACGCAGAGATTCATACATCTGTTTTTTTTTTTTTTTTGTGCGTATGCACATTTACAGCTTTGTCCGTACGCAATGTTTTAGTATGAATTCAACGCAAGTCTTTGTACATGAGGCCCCTGGAGTCCCCGGTTGCAATGAACACAACAGCGTCATCTCCAAGATCATCGAGGACGCTAAGAGGAACCAGGGAGGTCTAGCAGTCCTGTGGCTTGGCCTAACAAATGCTTATGGCACAGTGCCGCACAAGTTGGTCGATCACACACTCAGAGCCTATCACGTCCCCCAGAAGGTACAGCTGCTCCTCTGGAACTACTTCGGGCACTTCAAGATGCGCTTCACCTCTGGTGACTTCACTACCAACTGGCAGAGATTCGAGGTCGGAATCGTGACCGGATGTACCATCTCTGTGATTCTGTTCACAGCGGCGATGAACCTCCTCGTCAAGTCAGTGGAGAAGCCTAGACGGGGAGCTGTGCTGTCAAGTGGAGTCCAGCAGGTCCCAGTCAGGGCCTTTATGGACGACTTGACAATAACAGCGAGGTCAGTCCCAGAGGGCAGATGGATCTTGGAAGATTTGGTAGAGCTCACCACAGCAGCTAGGATGGAGTTCAAACCCTCAAAATCGAGAAGCTTGGTCCTGAAGCGGGGCCATGTGCAGGACCGCTTCCAGTTTAAGATTGGTGAAGATACCATCCCAACAGTCATGGAGAGACCAGTAAAGAGCTTAGGGAGGTGATATAGAGCCGACCTGATTGACAAAGCAATCGTGAAGGAGATGCTCAACCAAGCAGAAGAATGCCTGAAAGCCCTGGAGAGGAGTGGCCAGCCCGGCAAGTACAAAGTATGGGGCTACCAACACGGCATCCTTCCAAGTCTACTGTGGCCACTGCTTGTGTATGAGGTCCCCTTGACAACAGTGGAGGCTTCGGAAAGGAGAATTAACAGCTTTCTCAGGAGGTGGCTGTCTGTCCCCAAACGTTTTTGGTCTATAGGGCTATACAGCTTAGGGAGCAAACTGCAATTGCCAATTACATCAGTCGTGGAGGAATTTAAGACAGCCAAAGGTCGGTTAGCCATGATGTTGCGCGACAGTGATGATCAGGCTGTGCGACAGGCCAACATCGTAATGAAGACGGGACGGAAGTGGAAGGCCAGCGGAGCTCTGAGGGAAGCGGAGGAGCGCTTACAACATGCAGACATCATGGGCACGGTGACCCAGGGGAGGCTGGGCCTGGGAGTCATCACCCGAGCAAGCTGGAAGGAGGCAAGGGCAAAGGACCAGAAAGGGATGGTCACTTTGCAGAGCATTGGGGACTCTTGGGGTTAGAGGGGCAACCCGCAAGAACCTGGTGAACAATATATCAAAGCAGGCAGAGACAGCATCCAGATGGCTGTGGTTGAAGAGGAGCGAGCGGTGGCTAAACCAGGCTGGCAGAGAGGGCGGGGGTCAAAGCTGAGTGGTGAAGTCCTGAATGACCGAGGGAGCAGTTCCAGGATGCTGGTTCTGCTGTCAAGCCCCATTGAGGTGTCGTGGGCTAGTTGATGAAACACCGGTGAAGTAGGGTGCCCACTTGAAAACCTAGTGAAGCCAACAGGTCTGAACCATGCAGCTCTGCCCTCAGTTGAAGACGTATGAGGGTAGCGACTTCTATGCTAGTCACCCACATAAGGAGCAGGTCGTAACTACTGCCAAGTGCGGTGGCTGTGATATACCCTATCGTTTAAAGACATTATATCTTTTAAGCCTCCAGTTCACATTAAGCTGGGACTATTAAGCTAAATTCATTTTAAAACGTATTCATACAGAAAATATGTTTTCTAAAAGAAGTTATTTTAAATTATAAGAACATTTCACAATATTACTGTTTTCATTGTATTTTTGATCAAATAAATGCAGCCGGGTAAGCATAAGAGACTTCTTTCGAAAACATTTAAAAACAATCTTATGTTATAGCCTACTATATTATAATATTAAAACATATATATATATATATATATATATATATATATATATATATATAAAATGTAGTATATCATAATTATTTTTATTAATATTATTTTTAACTAGTAGCTCAGAGTGTCTAGTCTAGATGATGGCACATAGAAACAATATTGTTGAAATCACTTTCAGAATTTTAAAAAACATTGACAGCCAATCAGAATCCACCCTGCCTTAAAAACTCGAGCATTTAAAGTGGCAAACTACAAAACTACAGTGTGTACTTATACTAAACTAAGTTATTATGTGGATGCTAATATAGTCATAGTTAGTTATTTTAATAGTTATCGTTCTTGGTGTGAACGGCATTTAGATTGTGATATGTGTATTGAATGTACTATATCAATGAAAAAATCACTGTTTTATCCAATATCTATTTGTATGCTTTGAGAACTACATCAGTAGCTTAGCAACATCCTAGTTCCAAACTCCGTTTGAGTCGGTTTCATTTTTCTTCTTCTACTTGCAGTGTCCCGTACTTTGAGACAAGCGCTGCAAACGGTGAAAATGTGAGCCATGCTGTGGAGGTTCTGCTGGATTTGATCATGAAGCGCATGGAGAGATGTGTGGACAAATCCTGGATACCCGACGGAACGGTTCGCACCAACGGTCACAGCACCAGCGACCTGGCAGAGCCGCGGGACGCAGACCAGAGCAAGTGTGCCTGCTAATGTAATGATCCTCCCTGTGGGCCTCTGCTTCCAGATGCAGCGAAGGCTCTCTGATCTTTTTCATCATTAGTAGTATACATTTTAGTTTAATTCAGTGGATGTAGAAGATCAGAGTCTCTGCGCTGTGTTAAATCAGGGGTCGCCACATCCTCACTTAGTTTTTCTCGGAATGGACTAAAGCCACCTACATTGTCATCAAGCTTTCGGCTGGTTACCAGTCTCCATGTTTTGAGAGCACTTTACACCAAATCCTTCATTCAGAACCCTTAATACATCAGACTAGATGTGTATCAAGGGCTTGATTTCTCTCACTGTGTGTGTTTCACTGTTAGTGCACATTTACTGTAAAAACAGTTGTTAGAAAATGAGGTTTGTGTTGATTTCTAAATGAAAACCTCACCTCACAAAATTATATAAATGCATTTAAAAAATATACTTTAAACAGTTATTGCCATTATTATCTCACCCCGTCATTTGAAACCCATTTGACCAAAAACAACAAGAGAAATAAGAAAAACATGATATGAACTTGAAAGGATGAGGGTGAATTAATTGTGACAGAATTTTCATTTGTTGGTGAACTGTTCCTTTAATAACTTATGCAGGTTGTCCCCCTCTAGTGGACGGATGATGAATCGCACTCCTTCAAATTTGTAGAACACTTTTAAATGTGTTACTTTGTTAATTCTAGTCTTGTAGATGTGTCAGACAAATAGAATAAGTATTTAGATGTTATCTTATTCATATTTAGATTAGTGGTTGATTTATGTTGTATATTTGTTTAGACATTCACCAGGTGTTGGTTGTTTTTTATTATTATTATTATTATTATTATTATTATTATTTCTAGACTGGTTCGTGTAGCTTTACTGCCACTTAATTTAATCATGGGATTTGATTTGGAATGTTGTTTAGATCAAATATCCACATCTATACTGTAAATTATGGTTAAAGTTCATACTTTATTTCTCAAAAAGGGGTTGCAAAGTGCTAGTAGGTTCTGCTAATCTCATCTCTTCAGTCCCTCAATTTCACAAAAGCAAAACAAAAGAATTCTAAGTGAATTTGTTTTTAATCTTCTGTGAACATTTTGGTTTAGTTTACAGAATCATTTCCAAAGTGCTTTATTTTACTGTAGTGCCTGTAACACTGTATCATTGCTAAACACTGTCTTTTGTGCCAAATACTGAAACTATTTGAGAAAATAAATATATTTTATTTATTATTATGATGTTGTCATATGCACCCTTTTGAAATGCATTACTTGTGAGCTGACTCATGTTGAAATAGTGATAATCTACATGCCTGACTGATGAAATCTGAAATTGCAGCACAGACCCACAAATTACCCATGGTTTTGTTTTGCACTTTTACTTAAGACATTGGTTGCCTCACAAAGAGTTTCTGTTTTTAGTTTGCCAATGCGCTTACAATCTTTATCCAACTGCTGCCTCCATCAAAGAAAACTGGAAGTACTTTGAAAGAAGTAGAATAAATGAACAGAATGTGTTTTTTCCCCTTTTTGCTTATAACAACATCTATTCTGTTTACTTGATTAATAATAATAATGATGATGTATATAGCACCTTCTGAACTGATACGTATAAATAAAGAATATTAATCTTGTTACTGATGATGGTAATGATGAACCAATAACAGCCACGGAATGTGGCACATTTAAACTATTTTATAGATTGTTTGGGTCAATTTCCATCCTTTGCAATCAATATTTAAACGATTATAAATTGTAGGGTATAAAAATATCCTGAGAATAGAATTAGGTTCTAAAGCGGCTTTATCTATATGAGCCGCAGTCCTGAAGAAAAGCGCAATCCAAAAAGTCCAATCAGAAAGCACACCGACCCTGGAGAACACAGCAAATCCCAAGCTGCTTCCAACAACACAGCCAATCAGAATGCTGTGATTGCAAACACCATGATCAGCTGACAACCAAAGGGTGAGTTCAGAGCCATCGAGATTGTTTTTCCTCAGATGGTAAAATCATTTCCAAAATCAGGTGCAATGGTCACTTTGTTTTTCTGAATTTCTGATCACCATTATTAGAATTATTTCATTTTTTATTACTTTCTTTTCTTTTTCATTTTATTACTTTATTCTTACTGTTCTAATATTGTGGCTCTATCTCTTTAAGGTAAAACCATCCCTAAATTGCACATAACATGGTCACTTCACATTCCCTTTCCTGTCTGTGAAATGGTTCATGGCCAAAAAGTAATTCCGCTTGCCACACCAAATTGTTATAAATTGAACAAAACCTTGCAGGTTTCATAATTCTTATTAGTAATTATTATTAGTCTTCGTAATTTCGTCACATCCTACTTTTTTTCTCTATGAAATAAATTTCACTCAATTTCACTAGGAAATATGTAACATTACAGAAGTCAAGATTCTATCGTGTATATCAAAACTACGGTGACCGGGAGGGGACATATTCGGTTCACATATGGTGCTTTTCCACTGCGTAATACGACTCAGCTAGCTTTACTATGGCACGGTTTGCTTTTTCCAGTCTGCAGTTTAGTACTGCTTCAAAAGTGGGTGGGATTATAGACTGATTGTTATAGTTGCGTGACATCATTGCAAACTCGACACAAATAAACCCACAACACAGAAGCAATGGAGCATATCGATTCTCGGCATGTGTATGTTTTTCACTGCAAGACGAAGAAGTTTGTTTCTAGAGGGTTTGGTGTCTCGTGTCGCAAATCCAATGACGCTGGTAGTGACGATTCTCTCTGACCAATCAGTGTTTTACACATCACATTTTAGTATCGGTACGGCTCACTTGGATCCTCAACCGACGTGGTACTATTTAAGCGAACCCGTACCAAACCATACCATGCAATGGAAAAGTAATGCAATTATCTTAATGCAATGAACGCGAAGGCTGCACTGAATAGGGCAGACACAACACAATAAGCACTCAAGCACAAGAGTTAAACAGAGTTGACGTCGTTTGCAGTGACAACTGCATAAACCTTATAAACCATAACACAGAGTTAGGAGCCATGGTAACTACTGTATAGCTGGTTATAACAGTTCATAACACATGAATAAAACTTAACTCACCGAAAGTACATGTGACGCTACAGAGGGTACATCCAGCTTGTAAAACCTGGCGAATGTGTTCTGGGAAGACTAGCCAGCAGCAAGACATAAATCCTAGATAGACATACCTCTAGACCAGGCCCATGAGGAAGCAATTGCCCTCGTAGAATGAGCTCTGATGTTGAGGGGACAATCTTTCCCCTGGCATTCGTAAGCCAACGCAATAGCGTCCACAATCCAGTGAGAAAGTCTCTGTTTTGAAACAGCACGTCCCTTATTACATCCACCAAAGCACATGAACAGCTGGTCTGACTGACAAAAGGCGACCGAGCGATCCACATACATCCGCAAAGCCCTAACAGGGCAAACAGCGCTCTGAGCATCAGTGTCACGCGAGGCTGACGGCTCAGCAGATAAGGCGGGCAGGGAAACAACCTGTGCTCTAAACGGTGTATTGAGTGACTTCGGAATGTAACCTGGTCTCGGCCGGAGAGTGACATTACAGTCGCCAGGTCCGAAACAGATGCAACTCGTTCACCGAAAACGCGTGTAAGTCTCCAATGCGCTTCGCCGAGGCGAGAGCAAGAAGCAAGGCAGTCTTCAGGGAAAGCTACTTAACCGCAATCGAAGCTAAGGGCTCGAACGGTGGTAGAGATAGAGCCCTCAAAACTAGAGCTAGATCCCACGGCGGCACGGAGGGCGGACGTGAAGGACACAATCTCCTCGCTCCCCTGAGAAAACTGATTACCAGAGCGTGCTTACCGATCGATTGCCCGTCAACCGGGGAACAAAAAGCAGCAATAGCGGCCACATACACCTTCAGCGTGGATGGCAAACTCCCGCAATCCATTCTGTGCTGTAGAAAGTGCAAAACATCTGACACGTAACAGGTCCCCGGGTCAATACCAATGTCCTGGCACCATTTTGAGAAAACTCCCCACTTCAGAGCGTAGAGGCGCCTGGTAGAAGGCGCGCGCGCCTCCGTAAGTGTGCTCAGCACTCGTGAGTGCAGAGCGTCCCGCTCATTTAGGGTCCCCGCAGCGGCCACACATGAAGGTTCCACAGCTCGGGGCTGGGGTGCCATATCGTGCCGTTCGCCTGAGACAGCAGGTCCTTCCTGAGGGGGATTTGCCATGGGGGAGCCACCACTAACTCTCTCAGGTCCGCGAACCAGGGCTGATTCGGCCAGTTCGGGGCCACGAGTATCACTGATGCTCTCTCCTCCCTGATTTTGCACAACACCATAGGCAGAATCTTCACCGGAGGGAACGCGTAAAGCCTGGCTTCCGGCCAACGCGATGTCAGAGCATCTCCTGGAGTGAGATAGCGAGAAGAACGTCTGACAGTGCGTGTTCTCACTTGTGGCAAACAGATCCACTTCCGCCCTCCCGAATCGATCCCAAATCATTTGAACTGATCCTGGGTGAAGCCTCCACTCTCCTTGAGGAATCCCGTTCCTCGAAAGCATGTCCGCTCCACGGTTCAGGATACTGGGAATGTGCGCTGCTCTTATGGAGAGAAAGTGTCGGTCCGCCCATAACAGGAGACTTGCTGCCTGTTTGAATAGAGCTCTGGAGCACACACCGCCCTGGCGATTTATGTACGAGACCACAGACGTGTTGTCGGTTCGAATCAGTACATGTTGCCGCTCCAATTTCGACCGAAAGGCTTGTAGGGCTAAGGACACCGCTTCCAATTCCAAACGGTTTATGTGCCACCTTCTCTGTGACTCCGACTACAGGCCTGAGGCAGGTACGCCCAGGCACACTGCTCCCCAGCCTGAAGTTGACGCGTCCGTCGAGACCACGGTGCGCTGCGTCACTATACCCAAAGGAACTCCTGGGCTGAACATATCCGGGCTGTTCCACGGTCTCAGAGTGCTGACGCAACTGTGAGTGACCGTAATGCGCTTGTGGCCCGAAGACCACACCCTCAGCGGAACTCGAGATTTCAGCCAAAACTGCAGCGGCCGCATATGCAGCAGACCCAGATGGCACACTGAAGAAGCCACCGCCATCAGTCCCAGAAGCCTCTGAAATTCCCTCAGTGAAACAGACCTGCCCGGTCTGAAACGGCGCAGAGTCGATGAAATTGCCTCTATGCGCACTTGAGAGAGATGGGCTCGCATCGCCATCGAGTCCAAACATACTCCCAGATATGTTATAGTCCGACTCGGTAAAAACACGCTCTTCTGCATATTCACACGCAGTCCCAGCGTATCCAAATGGCGAAGCAGTGTTTCCACGTGACTGATTAGCACATCTCTTGAGTGGGCTAAAATCAGCCAATCGTCCAGATAATTCAAGATGCGCATTCCGCTCGATCTGAGGGGAGAAAGCGCTGTGTCCACACACTTTGAAAAGGTGCGGGGGGCCAGGGCCAGGCCGAACGGAAGCACTGAATACTGATAAGCCGTGCCTTTGAAAGCAAATCTCAGGAAGCGCCTGTGGCGCGTCGCTATTTGAATATGAAAGTACGTGTCTTTTAGAACCAGTCCCCGGGCTGTATCTGTGCCAAGATCTGTTTCAGTGTTGTCATTCTGAACTAGGGCTGAAACGATTAGTCGACATTGTCGACAAAATATCTTGTTGTCGAGTAGTCGTTTGATCTCACGTGACCTAATGTAAGGGCCTGCAATATCGCGATTTGACCGCTATGGCGCTGTAGCGCTAGAGTGTAATGCAGCCATTATAAATACTATTGCGGTAGAAGAAAACACAGCACGAATTATGACGGAGTGCAAACGAATCCGAACTAGCAAGGTGTGTGAAAGTTTCACAAAACTTCAAACCAAGAATGCTGTCGTGTGTAATACATACAAGGCGGAACTTGCTTTTCACAGGAGCACAACATGCATGTTAAAGCACTTAAAGAGGAAACAAGAGGAGCCAGTGAGAGGTGAATGTTCTCCAGCTGGAGCTAAATAACTAGCAGTAAATCTCTTTATTAGAGAATGCAATACTACTAATAATAGCAATAATATTATTAACAATAATAATATAATTACAGTAATATGATGATTTATTTTTGCATATAATAAAGCTTGATCGAGCTTAGGAGTCAGGGCTGTTTTTATTATTGTAACACTATTAGGTATTACGGTCTTAACACTTGCCTGTATTTTGTTCCATATTCATGGAGACTTACAAAAGGAGATGTTAAGAAGAATATCATGTCAATTACTTTTTCATACTGTAAATTAAAAAGTGAATGAGAATGTCTCTGTCAGCTCAATTGTCATGTCAATTTTTGTCAATGTCAAAGCTATCGTCCGCGAAGTTGACAGCGTCAAACTCGTCTTTGGGCGGGGGAGGGCCCACCAGCGGCTCGCTGGCGGCAGTGGGCCTCATCCCCACTGTTGCCCAAGCCACTTCTCTTCTGGCTCTGAGGGCGCTCGGCGCAGTGGCCGCACGTGTCGTCCGTGAGTGCCGCCTCAGCGTGGGCGAGGCCCAGGCAGGTGACACAGAACTGGTGAAGGTCGGGCGGGTCAATGGGACCCGCACAAATCTGGCATGTAGCAGCCATCGGATGCGGAGAGGAAAACAGGGTGAGTAGTCCTCTATTGCAACTTCCACGATGACTTAGATAAGACTTCTAGCATGAAGAAAGAGATTCTGATGTAATTTTCGCGCCCATGCATTTTATACTGCCCGCTGACCTGTCAGTATTTGCATGCTTCGCGTCAATTGGCCCATTAGCCCATAAGATTTCAGGGAAAGTGGAGAAGGGAGGAGTTCCCATATACGTCATAGCTGGCGTAATGTTGAGTTACCGCCTTGAAAGGGAACTCAGTTTATGAGGATGTCACGGCATGAACGAACAGCTTCGGGAGGTGAGGTAAACTAACAGACTGCATAGCCTGAAGACAATTTTTTTCTTATTCTAAATGCGATCAACATTTGATGTGTTTGGGGAATTTGGCTAACATTTAACATTTTAAATACATTCTGCTGAAATGAACAAAATGACTCGAAAAAAGATTTGTTCATTTTGATGAATGAGATTCAAAGATCCGAGTTAGTAAAATGATCCGAACTTCCCACTACTACACGAAATAAGGATGCGTTACCTCAACAAATTCACGAGTTCACACTTACATATAATTTGAGGGGGTAAAGTTTAATGCGTATTTGGCGTGGTGTCCGGGGGGAGGGCTCCGAGCTCGGAGTTCGGCCCGAACCCAGAGTACTCCCCCCTATGTAAGTGCTTAGGACTAGAAGCGTGGAGAAGGGGTGGTGGAGGGATGCTGCAAAACTGTCAATGGAATGAGGTGAGACTGCTGAGTGTATATACCCCTCTTACCATTGATTGCTGAGTGCTCTCCACTTGTGTTAATTATCTGAACGTGCTCCTCCCGAACTTTGTTAATAAAACATCATATGATCTCGTTGCCACAACTTATCATTGCGTTCCCACAAGTTAATGTGTCATGGCCACGACAAAACTAAGTGAACCGAGCATGTCCCCTCCCGATGACCGTACAAAGCAACTCATAATGCAAGACTTACTTTCTAGATCATTTTTATACTGTTGAGCTGCTCCCCTCAATTCGTTCACAACATGTGGGAACTCTTCCTCAATTCCTCAATCTCCTGAAACTGTTGTAATGACAGGGTGAAAATGCTGCAGGTGGTCAGCGCAGAAATTATGGCCAACTGCCTTCCACCAAACAGGAAGCTGATCTCTGCAGAAACACAAAATTTCTTAAAATGGTGAGTATGAGGCTGTTTTTTTTAAAACACATTGGAGTTTCACAGCAAAGATTTAAAGCAAAAGTTTAAACACCCGCTCTAAGTGTGCATGTATTGATGTCCAAATGTTCTTGTTCTTAAATATTTCTTTAAAATAGCATATTTTTTAACATATATATCAAATATAGATATATTAACATATATATATATATAGTATATTATATATATCTGTTATGTGTGTGTATGTATATATATAAGAATCAGGCAGCTGAAACTAATTAAATAGTCTCAGGTGCCTGATTTTTTATTTCATTGCAAAATGTTATTACATTTTTGCCCAGCTCTTTATATACTGTAAGGTTGGATATTTAAGCATGTCCAACTTTATTCGCATTCATACAGTATCAGCATAATGCATATAGCAGATCTCAACTGCTTGATTGCTTGTATTGTTGCAAAATGTAAACTATATTATCGGCCAGCTCTAATCTGATAAATCAGAGGCATGCAGAAATTCAGATATTATAAACATTAACATGATTTTCTGTAAAGCTGCTTTGAAACAATGTGTATTTGAAAAGTGCTAAATTTGACTTGACTAGCACTGCAATGTGGACCAGACTTTATGCCGTTACACGAGACTACTACTGAATCACACAACAGTAAGTTTCTCATACAACACCTCCGAAGTGATCTCCATCACACAGCTCCATTTGGAAAGCCTCGTTCTTCACAAGCACCCGTCCATAGTCAATGAAGAACATATTGTCAGGTTGAGCATTCTGATGAATGATGATGTCATCTGCATTGAAGAACTCATTGTCCAACTTCATCAAAATGGCTTCGGTGAATTCTTTGTTAAGCGACAAAAACATGCCTTTGTTTAACAAATATTTATACAAATTATATTTCTGCCATAATATCCTTTGAAACAGAAAACATAGCACTATTAAAAATTATTTATTTCTATAAAAAAATACTGTTTGAGTCAAATGATTGTTTGAACAGCAGAAAACCTTATTGTGAGTTATCTGAAGTTTATATTTATGAATCAATTAGAAACCTTTCTGAGCTGTTTTGACACGATGTTTGACACGATCCCAGTGCCACTTGTACTGGGCAGTGGTACGTTGGCGCAACACTCTGGGCAGCTTTTGGAACATGTGGAGGATTGTAGCTGATTTATCTGAAATATTTATACATCATGGTATAATATCATCAGTATTTATTTGTTGAATAAACAAACTTAACAAATACAAACAATAAACAAACAGCTTTAATTTTAACTCTTAAAATTCACCTTACCTTGTATGCATTGCCAGTCGCAGACATACTCCCAAATGCTGTGATCACGCAAGAAATAAATGCAAGACACATTATATATCCAATCACCATACTTACAATAGCTATCCACCGTTCATCCACACCTAAAAAAACAAACAAAAGGGAATCACTTTAGTTCAATGTCAACTACTTTTTTTTTTTTTTTACAGTTCTTCAGTGGTGTTTGCTCATGCAAAATCTTATGCCACAATGCTAGGGTGCCATGGCATGGCTAAGCCATTGCCTTTTTTGTTTTCATCTGGCAGATGGAAATCATATGTCTGATCAAAGTAACAGCACATCATAGATTAATTAACTTTGTATCACAGGTTTAAAAAAAAAAAATCCCAAATCCTGATCGTAAAAGTGATGCTGTCCTTTGCAAACGCCACCGATTAAAGTGATTTCTGGAGACATTTTTATGCACCAAAGACTGATTATCAGATTGATTATCATTTCTCAAAAAATAATTAATGCGGAAAGAATGTTGTGTTGGTGAGTCAGTTGATCTCCAGACCATTTGAGAGAAAGCTAGAGCTTAGATCGGGCCCAACAAATCAAGCCCGACCCTACCCGAGCCCGAGCACGTTGTGTCCGAGCCCGGCCCGGCCCGACACGTTCACTGTAATTATGAGCCCGAGCCGATTTAAACCCGACCATTTTTAATATGTAGGCTGTTATAACCAGGGGCGGCGGCAGATTTTTTTTTAAGGCAGGTGCTGCTGTGCTAGATCATTTAGGCTACAGGGGGAGCTGCGCAGTTATACAGTATATATTATATAAATACTATTAATAAATTAGCAAAAATTGGCCACTCAATATTAAATATTCAATTATTTTAATTATCACAATTAAAGTTTTAATTTTATTCAATTGAACAAGCACAACATTCAGCATTCAATCAAATATTCTTAAAGATTAATTATTATTAATAATGTTACTTCAACATATTGTTATTTCAACATAAAATGTGTGTGAGCAACAAACAAGATGTGCATTTGTAAATTCGGTGACAGCATGTGTTACGAGTTTCAAATGGTGTAAGTGACCGCGGCGCTCCGGCGCCTCCATGTCATGATTATATTTGTCTGCTATATTGCTTTTTATGTATTAAATCCAGGCTGATGAAAAATGTATAAAAATTAAGATACAATTTATACTAAACGAAATTCACTTTAAAGAAAAGCTTTCTTCAAAACAAAACTTAACAAACTTGAAACTAAATGTGCTTATTAATGGCTAAAACACGTAGGTTACTACAGACTCTTTTTGTACAAATTGCAGTACATTCATTTAATTCTGAATTTTGCACATGCAAGTTGAAAGGCATTTGTTTGTGCATAGTAAAACATATCTGTAACATTTATCAAGTTCATAATTGTGCGTGCATTTATTAATTATTATCTTAATGAATAATGCGACAAGGAAGAAGCATGTAAACTGCGTTGTTTGTTTATTCAGAAATAATTGAATGGATCGGAAAAGTAACAAAAGAGGACATTGAGGGCTGAGGCTGACTACTATCATAATTTCTATCATGGCAAGACTGCTTCATGTGTCTGTTCATCGTCGAAGTCCCTGTTTTTTTTGCTGTCATAGGCGAGCAGCGTGCCGCATTTAATGCACGAGACAAAGCCAACATGTCACTCCCCACGACTAGTTTAAAATGTTTCCATACCTCCGATTTTCCTCCAAACTTGCTCAAAGTTAATTCTCCTGTTTTAATTTTTTTCTTTGCTTCTTCAAGCTCCATGTTGCACTTAAGCTACAGAATAGTACAGCACGCACAGCAGGTGTGATGCGTCACGCGTACGAGACTGCGAGTGCGAGTGGACGAGACGCTGCGCATGACACGTGACGTGCTTTATCAAGGGCCCGACCCGACCCGGCCCGAGGACAGCGGGTCGAGTCCGGGCTTGGGCTCGGGCAGAGAATCTAAGCTCTAGAGAAAGCTCTGAAGGAAGCATAGAAGTATTTTTCCCCGATCTAGGTATTCTGCAAAATGTAACAGAAAAAAAGGAAGACATGTTGAACACATCATGTCAAACAAATGCCTGCATAAGCAATAAAAAATGAGACATACCTCAATTTTCTCTTTTACAACCCAGCAGTCTTGGGGAAACTCTTCCATTACAGATGCGAAGTACTGAACGCAAGTGTTCCAGTGCCAAATGAGGACCATCATCAGGAAAACGTCTAAGTTACTAATGTAACCCTCATTCCCTGAAGGAGGGAAAGGGAGACGTAACGTCGACGTGACAACATAATTTGGATCGCCTTGAGAGACCAATCTACTTTGAGAGTATTAAAACAAGCCAATGCACATTGGCATGCGATAATTGCATCAGCTGCTCTGCTTGCAGTGCGAGCATATAATGAGCAGCAGGTGCGTCGCATGTTGTTTTACGCTGAGGAGCCGAGACGTGTTCGGCCGTACAGCGATGGTCAGCAACCGTGGCGACGGGACGTTTCGTCTCCCGTTCCCTCCTTCAGGGAACGAGGGTTACATTAGTAACTGAGACGTTCCCTTTCAGTCGCTCACGTTCGACGTAACGTCGACGTGACGACGTAATTGTGATCCCATGGTTGCTGCCACATCCAGCGCCCTACGCAAGACTCTCAGACCCCCAACTTGCTGGGGCGGAAGGCATGCGTAGAGGAGTTCAAGCTGCTGTTCCGTTATACCCCACACAGTGGAACTCTTGGATAACGCTGGGAAAGCGTGCCTTTCCAAGGGAGAGGGATGCTGCGGTACCACATCCTGCCCGAAGGGAGGTACCATGTGGAGAATACACATATGGACTGGCCGAAGGGGCAGTGCAACATATGGAATGTCACAGGGGTGGCTCCAGCCTGAGAAGGGGGAGGCAGCACCGGACAGTGACGGCAGAGCAGACTTTGCCAAGGGAAAGACACAGGCTCACCGCAGGGAGCTGGTCGTGGAAGAATACGCATATGGGATCGCCGCAGGGATCCACATATGGAACCCAGCCTAGCACAAGTTACACAAGCATAAGGGCACTAGGCCTGGCGTCGGATGCTCCGCAACGTCCGACTGCCGAAGGGGTGCGGAGGAACTCACAGGGTTCACCTGAGTGGGGAACTCGACTGGAGTAAATAGCGCACGTATCCGTTCCAGTGGAAGGGAGTGGCGCAGCAAGCCGACACTAGAGCGGGAACTTCGGTGTTACCGGCTGGTTGAAGCGAGCACACAGGAAGAAACCGTCTCAACACGTAGGCAATAAAACCTAGTGAACGTGTTAGGTGTCGCCCAGCCCGCAGCTCTACAGATGTCTGTCAGCGAGGCGCTGTGTGCCAGCGCCCAAGAAGAAGCGACACCCCTGGTGGGCTGGGCTTTCAACCCGGGCAGGCAGGGCACGCCTTGAGCTTCGTAAGCCAAGGCGAAGGCATCCACTATCCAGTGGGCCATCCTCTGCTTGGAGACAGCCTTTCCCTTCTGCTGGCCTCCGTAACAGACAAAGAGCTGATCTGAGGTCCTGAGGCTTTGCGTTCTGTCCACGTACAGACGCAGAGCACGAACGGGACAGAGAAAAGCCAGGGCTGGGTCTGCCTCCTCTGAAGGCAGGGCTTGCAGGTTCACCACCTGGTCCCAGAAGGGAGTGGTAGGAACCTTGGACACGTATCCGGGCCAGGGTCTCAGGATCACGTGAGAATTATCCGGGCCGAATTCTAGGCACGATTCGTTGACCGAAAATGCATGCAGGTCCCCTACCCTCTTGATAGAAGAACTGTCTTACAGGACAGGATTTTTAACTCAGCTGATTGCAAGGGCTCAAAGGGTGGTCTCTGAAGTGCCGAAAGGACCAGAGACAAATCCCAAGAGGGTATAGAGAGCGGGCGAGGCGGATTTAGTCTCCTCGCCCCCCTCAGGAACCTGACGATCAGGTCGTGCTTTCCCAACAACTTACCTTCAACTGCATCGTGATGTGCGGCAATCATGGCAACATACACTTTGAGGGTGGAGGGAGACGGCCTTCGCTCCAACCCTTCTTGCAGGAAGGAAAGCACGGCTCTGATCGAGCAAGTTCGGGGGTTCTCCTTGTGAGAAGAAGACCAGTCAACGAACAGGTTCCACTTCAATGCATAGAGGCGCCTCGTAGAGAGGGCTCTAGTGGAAGTGATGGTGTCAACTACCGCTTGGGGTAGGTCACCTAGAACCTCCACGTCCCGTCCAGGGACCAGACATGGAGTTTCCAAAGGTCCGGACGCAGGTGCCATAGGGTGACCCGTCTCTGAGAGAGCAGGTCCTCTCTCAGAGGAATGGGCCAGGGAGGGGCTGTCACGAGGAGCACTAGTTCCGGGAACCAGGTCCGATTGGGCCATTACGGCGCAACAAGCAAGACCTGCTCCTCGTCCTCCCTGACTTTGCACAAGGTCTGTGCAAGAAGGCTCACTGGGGGAAACGCACACTTGCGTAGGCCCCGGGGCTAGCTGTGTGCCAGAGCATCCGTGCCGAGGGTCCCCTCGGTCAGGGAATAGAACAACTGGCAGTGAGACGTGTCCGGGGCGGCAACAGATCTACCTGTGCGGTCCCGAAGAGCCTGAAAATCAGCTGGACCACCTGGGGATGGAGTCACCATTCTCCCAGTAGCATCTGCTGCCGTGAGAGCTCGTCGGCTGCACGGTAGAGCAGGCCCGGAATGTAACGGCACGAAGCAACCTCAGATGCTTCTGACTCCAGAGGAGGAGATGGTGGGCGAGTTCTGACATCCAGCGGGAGCATAGATCACCTTGGCGGTTGTTGTACGCAACGGTCGCAGTGCTGTCCGTATGGACCAGTACATGCTTGCCTAGTAGCGGCGTTTTGAAGCGGCTCAGCGCAAGATGTACTGCTAACAACTCGAGGCAGTTGATGTGCCAATGCAGTTGAGGCCCCGTCCACAGACCTGAAGTTGCATGCCCGTTGTACGTGGCCCCCCCAGCCGGTGGCAGAGGCATCTGTGAAGACCACAGAATGCCTGGACACTTGTTCTAGGGGAACACCTGCCCGCAGGAACGAAGGGTCCGACCACAAGCTGAGAGTTTGGCGACAGTGCGGGGTCACATGGACCCGGCACGAGCCGCTCTGCCACGCCCATCTCGGGACTCGATCGTGGAGCCAGTGTTGGAGCGGCCTCATATGAAGCAATCCGAGCGGCGTTACCGTGGCTGCAGATGCCATATGCCCCAGGAGCCTCTGAAACAATTTCAGTGGTGCCACTGTCCTGCGTCTGAGCGAGCTTACGCAGTTCAACACTGACTGGACACGGGCCTCGGTGAGGCACGCTGTCATGTTGATCGAGTCCAACTCCATACCGAGAAAAGAGATCCTCTGCCCGGGGGTGAGTTTGCTCTTTTCCCAGTTGACCCGAAGCCCTAGGTGGCTGAGGCGACTGAGCACCATGTCCCTGAGTTCGCACAACTGCTCTCTCGACTGGGCGAGGATAAGCCAGTCGTCGAGGTAGTTGAGAATACGAACACCACGCTCGCACATGGGAGCAATGGCCGCCCTCACGACTTTCGTGAAGACACGGGGCGACAGGGCCAGCCCGAAAGATAAAACTTTGTACTGATTTGCCCGTCCCTCGAACGCAAAGCTAAGAAACGGTCTGTGTCGAGGGAGAATCGAGACATGAAAGTACGCGTCCTTCAGGTCGATCGCTGCAAACCAATCTTGGGGACGGATGCATTTGAAATGCGTTTCTGCGTAAGCATCTTGAACGGCAGCCAGTGAAGGGACTGGTTCAGGACACGCAGGTCCAAGATAGGTCATAACCCACTGCTTTTCTTGGGTACAATGAAGTACGGGCTATAGAAGCCAGTCTTCATATCGGCTGGAGGGACCGGCTCGATTGCGTCCTTCGCCAGTAGAACTGCAATCTCTGCCCGGTGAAGGCCGGGGGACGCCGGGCGAACTGAATCGCATAGCCGAGTCTGATGGTATGGATGAGCCAGCGAGACGGGCTGGGAAGCGCTAGCCAGGCTCCCAGACAACGTACAAGCGGAACCAATGGCACGACAGACGTACCCGAGGTGGGGCAGCGCGGCGGAATGCAGGGACCCGACTCGGACGGCATAGCGGCCCGAAGTGGGGTCTGAGTGTACAACACTAACCTGACTCCACCGATCGGCAGGGGATGAGTGAGACAGCATAGGCGCGGCCTCAAGCCCATCAGGCTACCGCTGGCGAAGCAAGAGGTGGCAGAGGGTGGCAAGGCATAGCGTCGCACACCGCCAACCTTGCTCTCTTGGGACCCAGAGACAGAGAAGCTGCTTTTGCTGAGAATTTGGTACCGCTGGCTGAGACGCCAGTGGCGGAACAGTATGATTCAACAAAAGTTCTCCGCCCGGCCCTCCTCCGGGGAAGAGCAGCTGACTCTGGGTCGCCTGTCTCAGGCTGCTGAGACAGGTGCTGCCGTCTTCCTGTGAAAGCTCAACGTCACAGTATTTTTATTTTATTTTTTCGCAGGGGACTGACACCCTTGGCGACAAACAGACTGAGGGGCAGCCAATCAGTGACTCAGGGAGAACATTGTGGCAAGCTTTTGGTTACCTCAGCCTGCTTTTGAACTGCGGAGAACCGCTGGGCAGTCTCCAACAGTGTCGCCAAAAGGCCACCTCGTGAGATGGGAGCATCAAGAAAGCGAACTTAGGCGATGTCTCACACCTCTGCAAGGTTTAGCCAGGGGGCGCTTCTGGACCACTAGGGTGGACATTATCTGGCCGAGGGCCAGCGCTGTAACTTTAACACGGTCAGTCACCAGGCGCAGCTCAACCCCGACTCAGAACTACCCTCATGCATTATGACTGTTGGCCTTTCACAATTTTTTTTTTTTTTTTTTTTGCAGGGTGACTGTCACATGCAGGGAAGAGGCGGACTGCAGTAGCACTGCCGCCCCACCATTGAGGGTAGTGAGAGAGGAAAAACTTTCTGCAGCTTTTGGCACATTTGGCTTGCCATATTGGCAAGGCGATTACACGTCACACTGCGCCCCCAGTGTAACCCGGGAAAGCATGGCTGTCAAGTCTGAATCTGATTCAGCATGAGCATGCACACCATTATAGTGTGAGCTCAGCATCATCTTCATTTCCAGAGTGTAACAGCCCTCTCTCTAATGCAGCGATCGACGTTTAATCCTCCCCTGGTGCCCCGAATGAAATGCTAGGTCCATCATGAGAACGACCAGCATCCCATCCAGAAGCTGCCAGGCATGCGAGACAGTGATGTGGCCGTCAATTCAACAGCACATAGCATGCTGATCGCCCAACCTTAAAGAGAAAGGCAAGACGAACAACGTGCTGACGTGGTCATGTTCTCATAAGAGAATATAACCACCCACAAACAGAGTCTCAACATGTTTGCGATGCGATAGAGGAGTGGCCCAGATGGATTGGTTGGATTCAGAGAGAACATAAGCCACCCACGAGCACAGTTTCAGCACACTTAAGTCCAGGCATGTGAAACAGTGATCGTGGCCGTCACATGAGGATAGGAAACGACCGCATCCAGAAACACATCGTTTGAATGACGTCTTGAAAAAGACGCAGTGTCAAACCGTGTATGCTCTTTCAGAAAAAATTGCTCTCTTTGGTGCTGAAGCACCAAGGGATGACCGCGGCTACACAAACAGTACGATAGTGCAAGCCTGATGCGAGCAATCACATTCTCATTGAAGGCGCAACATTCTGAGCTGTGAAAACAGCTGTTTTGCTCTCTGTGAGATCGTGGCCAGCGCTGTCTGCGCTGTAACACCAACACCAGCTCGAAGAGGCGTTCTCCTGAAGAAGCAGACTCGTTTCCTTCTTTTGAAGTTTAACACTGTCAGAAGATTGTAGAGCATGAACAGTAGAACCACTCAGCTCCGAAGCGAAAGACAATATGCAACGCACCTGCTGCTCGATATATGCTCGCGCTGGAAGCAGAGCAGCTGATGCAATTATCGCATGCCAATGTGCATTGGGTTGTTTTAATACTCTCGAAGTAGATTGGTCTCTCAAGGCGATCCCAATCACGTCGTCACGTCGACGTTACGTTGAACGTGAGCGACTGAAAGGGAACTAAGACAACCCTGAGTAACTTCTTGACTTCTTCAAGATGTACATCAGACACCTAAAATGATAGATAATAAAACATAAAGTATCAATAAAACAGTACGGGTGTACAAAATACAACAAAAATTTCCTGTTGTTTGCTGGTTTATCGTGTTATGACAGAGGAGGAAAAATGTGAGAAAATACTACAAAAATTATATAAAAAATCCTTTCATCTTATTTTTAAATTATTATTATTTTTAAATCTTATTATTAAATACTATTTTAGACTGTTTGGGGTTCTTGAGTTGCTATATTATTATTATTTTTTTAGAACACAAAAGATGATATTTTGTAGAATGTTGGTAACCAGACAGTTGATGGCACCCATTGACTTCCGTATACTATGGAAGTAGTACTATGGAAAAATAAAAAAATATTATGGAAGTCAATAGGTGCTGCCAACTGTCTGGTTACCAACATTCTTTAAAATATCTTATTTTCTGTTCCAAACAACACGAGGGTGAGTAAATTATGACAAAGTTTTCCTTTTTGGGTGAACTATCCCTTTAAATGATCAGATCATAGATGGTTGTCTGAAAAACTAGAGAATAACAAGTCCTTCTTGGTATAACATTTAATATGACAGCCTTTTTATTGGAGCCTTTATTTTTACGCATTTGTCAAGTCAAGCTTTGAAACAATGTAAAGTGCTACTGTACATAAATAATATGTGATCATTTGGAAGTTCCTTTTAAAGTTTCATAACAAATTGTGCCTTCTTCCATTTATTATTCCTCCCCTAATTATTCTAATTACCATATGCTGATGCTGAATAATTAGAAACTGAATTACGTTAGCTTGGTTAATATGAAATATGGTGAGCCTTGGTTTCCATGAGGGAGGCTAGTGAGTCTGTGTTAACGTTAACATTACCTAAAGTGACTCCGTGGGTTTAAGACCCAGCGGTAGGTTTCACCTTCAGCTTCGTTTTTCTCTGCATTTTCGTTCCCTTCAACACACACTGATCGTCTTCCTTTTACGAGATCTTTAAGTTCCGACCAGCTTGTTTTTACCTGACCACTTAAGCTATTTTCACTCTTCATCGCGACTGAGCAAAGTTCTGCCTGGTAAAAACAGACAGCAGATATTACACGTAACCGCTATTTCTGTTTGAATTTTAGAATGATGCGATTGCGAACCTGCGCGTGACAGTTGAGCAGTGATGGCAAATTACACTTTTTTAAAACTTCATTCGTTCACTGATTGTTTTCATTGGACTGATTGATTTGTTGCAATATATTAAGAAATTATCCTGAAATTGTAAGACATTTTCGTGGACAAATTTAAGTAGGCTATACTTAAGTAGGCTATATTAAGTAGGCTATACTGACAGCCACACACACACACACGTGGCCTGTTTACACCAGGTGCCGAATAAAGCTGCTCAGGGTACATTTTTTGTCTCAAGTGTGTCAAAATACTAAGATTGACGTAATTTTACTCTTATTCCTAAACTTAAGAATACGTGTGATTCATAAAGGTTCCTAAGTCCTTCGGATGAGACATTAAACCGAGGTCCTGACTCTCTGTGGTCATTAAAAATCCCAGGATATCCTTCGAAAAAGAGTAGAGGTGTAACCCCGACATCCTGGCCAAATTTGCCCCTTGGCCTCTGTCCATCATGGCCTCCTAATCATCCCCATTTACCAATTGGCTTCATCACTGTCTCCTCTCCACCAGTAAGCTGGTGTGTGGTGGGCGTTCTGGTGCAATATGGCTGCCGTCGTATCAGGTGGATGCTGCACATTGGTGGTGGTTGAGGAGATTCCCCCTTCCATGTAAAGCGCTTTGATTAGATTAGATTAGATTAGATTCAACTTTATTGTCATTACACAAGTACAGGTACAAGGCAACGAAATGCAGTTTAGGTCTAACCAGAAGTGCAATAGCAGCAAGTGCAGGATATACAGTGGTTCCATAAGTGCAGAACATGGATATGTACTGAATAAATATAGAGTTGAATACTATTATAAACAAAAATTTACAGATAGATTGTCCTATGAATATAATATACAGATAACTATTACTGTGAACAGAGTTTACAGCTAGATATGTACTGAATATAATAATATACAGATGGCTATTACTATAAACAGAATGTTTACAGATAGATATGTACTGAATATAATATACAGATGGCTGTTACTATAAACAGAATTTTACAGATAGATATGTACTATGAATATATATACAGATGGCTGTTACTATAAACAGAATGTGAGCATAATATACAGATGGCTATTACTATAAACAGAATTTAACAAATAGATATATGTATAAGTTAGGCTAATGAGCAGTATAACAATGGATTTAAAGTAGTGCAAATAAAGTTTGGACAGAAGCTATCCGAGTGAAAGTGCAGTGGAAAGTAATTGCATATTACAGTTAAGGTACGATATTGCAATGTATATATAAACAGTCGGTACTGTAAATAAACAGTCGGCAGTGCAAATTGAGCATATTCCAGTCAAGGTAGTAGTGCAAGATGCATATGTAAACAGTTGTTACTGTAATAACAGTCAGCAGTGCAAATGAACATTATAGTATTGCAAATAACAAAATGGAGGCAGGTGTGAGGAGGGAGAGGAGAGTCAATCAGTATATGAGGGGAGTGGGATCAATGAGGGTTAGAGTTTAATAAAGAGACAGCTCTGGGGAAAAAACTGTTCTTTGAGTACCCAGAAAAGCGCTATATAAATGTAACAAATTATTATTAATTATGAATTATAAGTGTTAAGATAGGTCTCTGCTCCTAAATTATTTAAGAGTGCTGGAGAGGTATCCTAACCTAGCTAGGAGTAACAAGATGGCAGCAAAGAGGAGGAGACACAAACTTTCCAACGAACATATAATGTATTGGAGTTATGTACATGTATATGATATTATGTATATTATGGTATATTGACAGGCAGATAAACGATAGGCTTGATCGTAAAGGTATTATTTTTGTAACTGAACTTATAAGAAATTGAATAACTCCCCCCACTCTACAAATTAGTGCTCTGACTGCAGTAATGAAAAGTAATAATGACATTTTTGGCGACTGGAAAAATGCAGCAGTGCACCGGTGATGACTTGGTCTCAGTCCACAGTAAGCAGGTTCTGAAATAGCACTATTGTGGCACCAACCACACCAAACATAGTAGTGGCCCAAAGTGATGAAAGTGCAAAGGTTTTTGTTTTGTTTTTTGTTTTTAATGACCTTACAAGTTCATCAAAATGTGAAAAAAAAAAAAAAAAATATATATATATATATATATATATATATAGCTGCGAGCAGCGATGGCGGGCCCAAGCCGGTGGCACCGCCACCCTGGTGCCTTTAGTTACACTAAAGCCACCGGGGTGGCGGTGTCACCGGCTTGGGCCCTCCATCGCTGCTCGCAGCTATATATATATATATATATATACAGTGAGGAAAATAAGTATTTGAACACCCTGGTATTTTGCAAGTTCTCCCACTTGGAAATGATGGAGGGGTCTGAAATTGTCATCGTAGGTGCATGTCCACTGTGAGAGACATAATCAAAAAAAAAAAATCCAGAAATCACAATATATGATTTTTTAACTATTTATTTGTATGATACAGCTGCAAATAAGTATTTGAACACCTGTCTATCAGCTAGAATTCTGACCCTCAAAGACCTGTTAGTCTGCCTTTAAAATGTCCTCCACTCCATTTATTATCCTAAATTAGATGCACCTGTTTGAGGTCGTTAGCTGCATAAAGACACCTGTCCACCCCATACAATCAGTAAGAATCCAACTACTAACATGGCCAAGACCAAAGAGCTGTCCAAAGACACTAGAGACACAATTGTACACCTCCACAAGGCTGGAAAGGGCTACGGGGAAATTGCCAAGCAGCTTGGTGAAAAAAGGTCCACTGTTGGAGCAATCATTAGAAAATGGAAGAAGCTAAACATGACTGTCAATCTCCCTCGGACTGGGGCTCCATGCAAGATCTCACCTCGTGGGGTCTCAATGATCCTAAGAAAGGTGAGAAATCAGCCCAGAACTACACGGGAGGAGCTGGTCAATGACCTGAAAAGAGCTGGGACCACTGTTTCCAAGGTTACTGTTGGTAATACACTAAGACGTCATGGTTTGAAATCATGCATGGCACGGAAGGTTCCCCTGCTTAAACCAGCACGTCAAGGCCCGTTTTAAGTTTGCCAATGACCATTTGGATGATCCAGAGGAGTCATGGGAGAAAGTCATGTGGTCAGATGAGACCAAAATAGAACTTTTTGGTCATAATTCCACTAAACGTGTTTGGAGGAAGAAGAATGATGAGTACCATCCCAAGAACACCATCCCTACTGTGAAGCATGGGGGTGGTAGCATCATGCTTTGGGGGTGTTTTTCTGCACATGGGACAGGGCGACTGCACTGTATTAAGGAGAGGATGACCGGGGCCATGTATTGCGAGATTTTGGGGAACAACCTCCTTCCCTCAGTTAGAGCATTGAAGATGGGTCGAGGCCAACATGACAATGACCCGAAGCACACAGCCAGGATAACCAACGAGTGGCTCTGTAAGAAGCATATCAAGGTTCTGGCGTGGCCTAGCCAGTCTCCAGACCTAAACCCAATAGAGAATCTTTGGAGGGAGCTCAAACTCCGTGTTTCTCAGCGACAGCCCAGAAACCTGACTGATCTAGAGAAGATCTGTGTGGAGGAGTGGGCCAAAATCCCTCCTGCAGTGTGTGCAAACCTGGTGAAAAACTACAGGAAACGTTTGACCTCTGTAATTGCAAACAAAGGCTACTGTACCAAATATTAACATTGATTTTCTCAGGTGGTCAAATACTTATTTGCAGCTGTATCATACAAATAAATAGTTAAAAAATCATACATTGTGATTTCTGGATTTTTTTTTTAGATTATGTCTCTCACAGTGGACATGCACCTACGATGACAATTTCAGACCCCTCCATGATTTCTAAGTGGGAGAACTTGCAAAATAACAGGGTGTTCAAATACTTATTTTCCTCACTGTATATATATATATATATATATATATATATATATATATATATATATATATATATATATATATATATATATATATATATATATATATAAAAATATAATGTAACAAAAAAAATATATATACATTATATATATGTAACAAAATAAATAAACAATTATTAAATTGAAAAAAAAGAATAAAATGGGTTTAGTTCTGATATTTGTATAATTTTATATAGAAATAAATGGTGTATAATTACATTTTTAGAAGATAGGAGGTTTTTAGTGTTTCCTTTTTTGACATTACTTTAATCCCTCGCCATAGCAAAACCGTTTGAGATATTTATTATCTGTTTACAATTTAGCATCTTTAATGTATTTTCATCATGTTGAAAAAGTTTGGTGGGAATAAAATAAACCACTTAAGAGGAGTGGGTAAAAATACAGAGGCTGATTTTGCAAAGAAATCCACATTCAAACCAAAATATCTGACTTCCTGTTACTCGGAGCTAATTACTGTAAATTAGAAAATTGTCCGGCTCGATGAGACCAATATGTGTACTGATTTTTGTGACTGTACATAAATTAACCCCTTCACTTTTGTCAAAAGCATTTAGAAAGTGACACACTTCCTGCTGCCAGTTGGTGGCGCTATAACTTTGACTCACAATAGTTACATACATGTGATCGGCCTCTTACCACGAACACACTGCTGAAGTTTCATCAAGATCAGTTAATGTATGCAGAAGTTATAACACTTCGTTTTTATCTTTTCTCGCCATAAATTCGTTTCCTCGCCACGGCCAAACCGTTCGAGATATCAAAAATCCGTCCGCAATTTAGCATCCTCAATGTCTTGACTTCATGCTGACCGAGTTTGGAGGCGAGTGGATGAATTCTCTAGGAGGAGTACATCAAATTCCACAGCATGCGTTTTTCAAACAACCCATAATAGCCGACTTCCTGTTGGGCGGAGCTAATAACTTAGAGTGCGGAAGTTGTTCGGCCTGATGAGATCTATATGTGTACCGAGTTTCATATTAATTCATGCAAGCGTGTTTGATATATGGACCAAGTTTTCAGACCGTGTTCAAGGGGGCGCTGTTGAGCCCCCCTGCCACGCCCGGGTACCAGTTTCAGTCCGGCCCTGATGGCCGCGGGTTCTGACCTGTGTGCAAAGTTTCAAGAGTTTTTGAGCATGTCAAGGGCCCCAAAAGCCACTGAAACCTTGAAAAACAAAGATTAAATGGAATAGATAAATCCCCCCCCCCCCCCCCCCCCCACACACACACACACAGACACACAGAGAGAGAGAGAAAATTCTCCAGAAAATCCTCATTCAAACCAAAATATCTGACTTCCTGTTGGTTGGAGCTAATGACTATAAATTAGAAAGTTGTCCGGCTTGATGAGAACAATATACGTACCAAGTTTTGTGATTCTAGGAAAAACTAAGCCCCCATTTTTGACTAAAGGTGGCGCTACTGAGCCATTCCACCACGCCCGTTTCTGAAACTTTGCACATGTCTACTGGCTAATAAATGTGATGTGTCTGTCGAGTTTCATCCAATTTCAAGCATGCTAAGAGTCTCAAAAGCATCAAAAAAGAATATTAAAGTTTGATGCGTTGCCATGGCAACAGTATCTAAGATATCAATGATCCTTTCACAGGTCTACATCTGCCGTGTGTCTACATTATACACATAAAGTTTGAAGCAAATCGGGTAAAAATAAGAGGGTGATTTCAAAGCATTTTGAAAGTGACAAACTTCCTGCAGCCAGTTGGTGGCGCTATAACTTTGACTCACAATAGTCACATCCATGTGATCAGCCTCTTACAACGAACACACTGTGGAAGTTTCATCAAGATCAGTCAATGTATGCAGAAGTTATAACACACTTCCTGTGTCCTATTATTCGCCATAAATTCGTTTCCTTGCCACGGCCAAACCGTTCGAGATATCAAAAATCCGTTCGCAAGAATTCATCCTCAATGTCTTGACTTTATTCACACCGAGTTTGGTGGCGATCGGATGAAATCCCTAGGAGGAGTATTTCACATTCCATTGTATGCGTTTTCCAAACAACGTATAATAACTGACTTCCTGTTGGGTTTTTGTAAAACTTAGAGCACGAAAGTTGTTCGGCCCGATGAGATCTATATGTGTACTGAGTTTCATATTATTACATGCAAGCGTGTTTGATTTATGGACCAAGTTTTCAGACCCCATTCCAGGGTGCGCTGTCGAGCCCCCCTGCCACGCCCCGGTACCAGCTTCAGTTTACAATCCTAACGAAAACAATAGGGCTCTGCGCCCTTTCAGGGCTTGGGCCCTAATAATAAATAATCCTACCGAAAACAATAGGGCCTTCGCCCTTTCAGGGCTTGGGCCCTAATAATCCTACCGAAAACAATAGGGCCTTCGCCCTTTCAGGGCTTGGGCCCTAATAACAAATAATCCTACCGAAAACAATAGGGCCTTCGCCCTTTCAGGGCTTGGGCCCTAATAATCCCACCGAAAACAATAGGGCCTTCGCCCTTTCAGGGCTTGGGCCCTAACAAGGCTGTACGTTAACTTTTTTTGCACATAGCACTGGTGCTACAGAGGATGAAAGTTTTGTAGCACAGGCCAAACTGTTGTAGCACAATTAGAGGGGTGGTCGATATGGAAAAAATATCATATATATTTACATTTCAAAATATGAAGAAAGAACAAAAACTTAACTTAGTGAAGGTTTTTATCTGACAAAATTATTTGGTAAAAAAAAAACTACAGTTTAGAAAAACTACAGACTATAAAACTACAGTTTTGTTTAGAAAAACAAAAAAGCTCCAGGAAAAAGAATACAATGACAATAACATAATCAGTTATTAATATTTCACTGGTTCTCTCTTGTTTTTGCATGTGTTCTTTGCGTTATTTGGTATGCTTCAGTACGTCATCACAAATAAAACAACTGGCACTACTATGCAATATGCTTACAAAATCTTTTTTTACATTTTGAATAATATTTGGATAAAGGGTGAAAATGTCAGTTTTCCTAGGCTGCTCAACAATTTTGGCCACTATACTGTATGGCAGTTCATTGACTTTCCTACTGATCTTCAAACCATGCGGCAAAAGCAAAAATCATTGACTTGAAAATTGAAAATTCATTGAAAATGATTTCCGGCATAGGAAAATTGACATATTCACCCTTTATTCAAATATTAAAAATGTGTTAAAGATTTTGTAAGCATATTGTGTAGTTGTGCTTGGAGTCAGTTGTTTATTTGTGATAACACAATGAAACAAGCCAAATTGTACAGACGTAATATTTAGCCAGGCTGTCAAAGAAATTATGAATATAAGCAAAAACAAGAGAGGACATTGAAATATTAATAACTGACTATGTTGCAGTCAATGTATGATTTTTTTTGCCCTGTGAGCTTTTTAGTTTTTGTAAAACCTCTAGCTGTAGTTTGCCTTTTTTGTCACTTAATATTATTGATCTGCCTGCATTGACACCATTGTCTGAGAACTGAACTGAGCTGGACGATGACATCACTGTTTTCTCCAGAGCAGCTGTATAGATAAATTAACTAAATAGATAACTAATGATTTTTACAATGGAAATGAGTCAACACTGAACTTTCTCAAGCTGGACTATGACACGATTTTCTTCTAGATCTGCTGTACAGCCAAAACTAACTTTGTTGCATCCTTTTTCTGTAATCATTCTTTGAAACAATCTAAAAAGTTGTAAAAAGTTTCACTTGAATACGCCGATATCATCAGAATAATCCAACTGTTTGGCCCCTGATCACGTGTGCAAAATCTGTTTCAAATAAACCATAAAACTGATTTTGGATCATGCTTGAAATGCAACTATTTCATGAGATTAATTGCATTTTATATTGGATACTCAAACTTATATTTTTCCATTTTTGGAAGGTGTTCTGGGTGTTTTTTTAGCATGCTGTATCATCCTTGGGTGAACATTTTAAGAATGATCTTAATATCAGTCATCATGCACGTCTGTAAAACTGTCATTGCAGGATGAGTTTGATGCTGAAGTGTATAGTAGTACTCTTGTTTATGGGGTTGTTCAAATAATATACCCATATGCTTTCCTTGGCAAACACCACTAACAAATATTTTTGAGTTGTAAGTGTTTAGAGAAGCCAGTAGATGGTGCCATTGAGCCGTTTTGCTGTGGTGATGAGCATCTTTCTATTTATTCCAAAGACAGAAAAAACAAATTGGGAAGGATGATGCAAAGTGAATATACAATGTATCAAACAAAGCATCTTCTTAATGAATAAAAGTACATATGTGCAAGGTGATCATGATTTTTTTGTCTTTCTTTGTGCAAACAAATATAGATACAACAACAAACCTGTGTAGATGATCCTTATATCGGCCTCATGCTGGACAAGACTGAGGACAGAAGCAATAGTGAGCACAGTTTATCTCTGGAGCGACGGATGGACGCGCTGTCTGAAAATGTGATCTGGTATCCCAGTTTTTTTTTTTTTTATATATATATCAGAGAATATTAAGTCTAGCACTGATCTGATTTTAAAGTTAGAAGGTTCAGACGGCCTTCATGCTCTTAGGAGATAAAACACAACCTGGATCCACAAGAAAAGACAGAAGATGCTTGTTTCAATGTTAAAATTTATGAAGAAGTCCATTATCAGCTAGAGATGAGTGTATCAAAGTAATACCCGTATGGCAGGGATATAGCTAATATTATGTTTTAGTTAACTTAATGTATTGAGTTAAGTAAAAACAATTAATTTGTTAGGTAGCAATTACAACTTGTGCTCACAATGATTGCAATATAAGGATAATATTATAATTAGGGCCCGAGGACCGATGGTGAGAGGACCCTATTGTTTTTGCTCCGTTTATTAGGGCCCAAGCCCTGAAAGGGCGAAGGCCCTATTGTTTTCGTTAGGATTATTGTTTATTATTAGGGCCCAAGCCCTGAAAGGGCGAAGGCCCTATTGTTTTCGGTGGGATTATTAGGGCCCAAGCCCTGAAAGGGCGAAGGCCCTATTGTTTTCGGTAGGATTATTTGTTATTAGGGCCCAAGCCCTGAAAGGGCGAAGGCCCTATTGTTTTCGGTAGGATTATTAGGGCCCAAGCCCTGAAAGGGCGAAGGCCCTATTGTTTTCGGTAGGATTATTTATTATTAGGGCCCAAGCCCTGAAAGGGCGCAGAGCCCTATTGTTTTCGTTAGGATTATTAGGGCCCAAGCCCTGAAAGGGCGAAGGCCCTATTGTTTTCGGTAGGATTATTAGGGCCCAAGCCCTGAAAGGGCGAAGGCCCTATTGTTTTCGGTAGGATTATTTGTTATTATTATTAGGGCCCAAGCCCTGAAAGGGCGAAGGCCCTATTGTTTCCGGTAGGATTATTTATTAGGGCCCAAGCCCTGAAAGGGCGAAGGCCCTATTGTTTTCGGTAGGATTATTGTTTATTATTAGGGCCCAAGCCCTGAAAGGGCGAAGGCCCTATTGTTTTCGGTAGGATTATTAGGGCCCAAGCCCAAAGGGCGAAGGCCCTATTGTTTTCGTTAGGATTATTATTAGGGCCCAAGCCCTGAAAGGGCGCAGAGCCCTATTGTTTTCGTTAGGATTATTATTATTATTATTAGGGCCCAAGCCCTGAAAGGGCGAAGGCCCTATTGTTTCCGGTAGGATTATTAGGGCCCAAGCCCTGAAAGGGCGAAGGCCCTATTGTTTCCGGTAGGATTATTTATTATTATTATTAGGGCCCAAGCCCAAAGGGCGAAGGCCCTATTGTTTTCGTTAGGATTATTAGGGCCCAAGCCCTGAAAGGGCGAAGGCCCTATTGTTTCCGGTAGGATTATTTATTAGGGCCCAAGCCCTGAAAGGGCGAAGGCCCTATTGTTTTTGGGTAGGATTATTATTATTATTATTATTAGGGCCCAAGCCCTGACAGGGCGAAGGCCCTATTGTTTTCGTTAGGATTATTATTAGGGCCCAAGCCCTGAAAGGGCGAAGGCCCTATTGTTTCCGGTAGGATTATTAGGGCCCAAGCCCTGAAAGGGCGAAGGCCCTATTGTTTTCGGTAGGATTATTAGGGCCCAAGCCCTGAAAGGGCGAAGGCCCTATTGTTTTCGTTAGAATTATTATTATTATTATTATTATTATTATTGTTGTTCAAGGGTTCGGGGGCTTTTGGGGCCTTTAACGTGCTCAAAAACTCATGAAACTTTGCACACAGGTCAGAAGCTGCGGCCATTAGGGCCGGGCTGAAGATGGTACCTGGGCGTGGCAGGGGGGCTCGACAGCGCCCCCTTGAATGGGGTCCGAGTGCGGTCCGAAAACTTGGTCCATATACCAAACACACTTGCATGAATTAATATGAAACTCGGTACACATATAGATCTTATTGGGCTGAACAACTTTCGTGCTCTAAGTTTTACGCCAGCCCAACAGGAAGTCGGCTATTATGGGTTGTTTGGAAAACGCATGCTGTGGAATTTGATGTACTCCTCCTAGGAAATTCATCCATTCGCCTCAAAACTCGGTGTGCATGAAGTCAAGACATTGAGGATGATAAATTGCGGACGGATTTTTGATATCTCGAACGGTTTGGCCAAGGCGAGGAAACGAATTTATGGCAAATAATGGGACACAGGAAGTGTATTATAACTTCTGCATACATTGACTGATCTTGATAAAACTTCAGCAGTGTGTTCGTGGTCAGAGGCCGATCACATTGATGTGACTATTGTGAGTCAAAGTTATAGCGCCACCAACTGGCAGCAGGAAGTGTGTCACTTTCAAAATGCTTTGAAATCACCCTCTTATTTTTACCCGATTTGCTTCAAACTTTATGTGTATAATGTAAACACACGGCAGATGTAGACCTGTGAAAGGATTTTTGATATCTTTAATACTGTTGCCATGGCAACGCTTCAAACTTTAATATTCTTTTTTGATGCTTTTGAGACTCTTAACATACTTGAAATTGGATGAAACTCGACAGACACATCACATTTATTAGCCCGTAGACATGTGCAAAGTTTCAGAAACGGGCGTGGTGAGGGGCTCAGTAGCGCCACCTTTAGTCATAAATGGGGCGGTTAGTTTTATCAACAGCAACAAAACTTGGTATGTGTATTGTTCTCATCAAGACGGACAACTTTCTAATTGACATCAACCATCTCCGACCAACAGGAAGAGAGATATTTTGGTTTGAATGTGGATTTTCTGAAGAATTTTCTCTCCCTCTCTCTGTGTCTGTGTGTGTGTGAGGGGAGGGGGGGATTTGACTATTGCTTTTATATTGTTAATCAAGGTTTCAGGGGCTTTTGGGGTCCTTAACGTGCTCAAAAACTCTTGAAACTTTGCACACAGGTCAGAACCCACGGCCATCAGGGCCGGGCTGAAGCTGGTACCCGGGCGTGGCTGGGGGGCTCAACAGCGCCCCCTTGAACGGGGTTCTAAAACTTGATCCATATATCAAACACGCTCGCATGAATTAATATGAAACTCGGTACACATATAGATCTCATCGGGCCGAACAACTTTACCCCGGTCAAGTTTTATGCCAGCCCAACAGGAAGTCGGCTATTATGGGTTGTTTGGAAAACGCTTGCTGTGGAATGTGAAATACTCCTCCTAGAAAATTCACCGTGTCCCCTTCAAACTCGGTGTGCATGTAGTCAAGACTTTGAGGATGCTAAATTGCGGACGGATTTTTGATATCTCGAACGGTTTGGCTGTGGCGAGGAATCGAATTTATGGCGAGAAAAGAGAAACACGGAAGTGGAATAACTTCTGCATACATTAACTGATCTTGATGAAACTTCAGTAGTGTGTTCGTGGTAAGAGGCCGATCAGATGGATGTAGTTATTGTGAGTCAAAGTTATAGCGCCACCAACTGGCAGCAGGAAGTGTGTCACTTTCAACATGCTTTTGACAAAAGTGGGGGGGTTACTTTTAACTACAGTAAAGAAAAAATAGTTTGTATATTGTTCTCATCAAGCCGGACAACTTTCTAATTTACATTCAATAGCTCTGGCCATCAGGAAGTCAGATATTTTGGTCTGAATGTGAATTTTTTTGCAAAATCAGCCTCTGAATTTTTAGCCACTCCTCTTAAACTATTTATTTTATTCGTACCAAACTTTTTCAACATGATGAAAATACATTAAATATGCTAAATTGTGAATGGATAATAAATATCTCAAACGGTTTTGCTATGGCGAGGGATTAAAGTAAAAATCTTCTAAAAATGTAATTATATACCATTTATTTCTATATAAAAGTATACAAATATCACAACTAAACCCATTTTATTCTGTTTTTGCAATTCAAGAAGAATGAAAAAGTTATTTAGTTAGCTATTTAGTTAAAAAGTTAGCTATTTAGTGCTATTTGGTTCAACAAAAAAGCAAACATAGGGCTATACTGCCCTCTTGTGTCCAAAAGGACATCAAAATAGTATATAAAACTTTTTACCAGGTAGGCCAATATTGTATTTAAATATACATTTATTAGGTATGTGTCTGAGGATATTTTCCCACCGGTTAATCGACGTGTGACACGAGTGGGTGCTTTTAAATCGCTAATATAATAGTGAAAGAAAAATAATGATAATGTTGCACACACAAATCACACACATGTGGGAAAGAATGATGCTTTTAAACAACACTAAACCGCCATTAGGTGTCGCCAGGCATCCATCTTAATAAGCGAGTCATTGATTCATTCGTTCAAACGATTCGTTCGAATGAGTCGATCATGATTAAGACAGATGTTTATGGATTGATCATTCAATCTTTGAGTCAACCGATTCGTTAAAAATGCTGAATCGTTCAGTTATGAGAAAACACGTGAGCACGTTCTGCCGTGATCTTTGTTTAACTATTTTCGCTGCTGAAACAGAACAAAAACAGTCAACATTGCATCTAAAATGTAAGTGACTTAATTGTAACTGTTTATTAACCTGTTGTATGAAATCTAGGGGTGGGAGAAAAAAATTATTCTTAGATGCATCGCGATGCGGACGTGGACGATTCTGAATCGATTCACAAATGTCAAAAAATAGATTCTGTAAAAAAAAATTTTTCTAATAACGTAATATTGACGGAAGGCAAAAGGCGGAACTCTAAGCGGACGTGCGTGCAGTCTGTGGCGCGCACATAACAGAGAAGTTTCTTCTGCTCACCAAGGCTGCATTTATTTGATTAAAAATACAAACAAAAACAGTAATATTGTAAAATATTATTCCAATTTAAAACAGCTGCTTTCTATTTTAATATATTTTAAACTGTTATTTATTCCTGTGATCAAAGCTGAGTTTTCAGCATCATTACTCCAGTCGTCACTGTCACATGATCCTTCAGAAATTATTCTAATATGATGATTGATACTCAAGAAACATTCATTATTATTTTAAATGTCGAAAACAGTTGTTTACAGTCTTTGATGAATAGAAAGTTCAAAAGAACAGCATTTATCTGAAATCTAAAGCTTTTGTAACGTTAAACACTACCGCTCAAAAGTTTTGGGTTAGTAATAATTAAAATTTTATTTTTGGGGGAAGAAATAAAATAAATCAGTACTTTTATTTATGAAGGATGAGTTAAACTGATCAACAGTTACAGTAAAGACATTTATAATGTTAAAAAATATATATATATATTTGAAATATATGCTGTTCTTTTGAACTTTACATTCATCAAAGCATTTAAAAAAAAAAAAAAATCTGTACACAACTGTTTTCAACATTGAAAATAATAATGAATATTTATTGAGCATCAATCATCATATTAGTATGATTTCTGAAGGATCATGTGACACTGAAGACTGGAGTAATGATGCTGAAAACTCAACTTTGATCACAGAAATGAATTACTATGTAAAATATTTTCAAATTGAAAACAGCTGTTTTAAATTGGAATAATATTTCACAATATTACTGTTTTTGTTTGTATTTTTAATCAATAAATGCAGCCTTGGTGAGGAGAAGAGACTTCTCCTAAAAACATTAAAAATCTTCCTGACCCCAAACTTTTGAACGGTATATATATATATATATATATATATATATATACATATATATGTATGTATGTATGTATGTATATATATATATATATATATATATATATATATATACATACATATACATATACATATATATATATATATATATATATATGTATGTGTGTGTATGTATGTATGTATGTATATATATATATATATATATATATATATATATATATATAAATATAGCTGCGAGCAGCGATGGAGGGCCAAAGCCGGCGGTACCGCCACCCCGGTGCCTTTAGGTAACTAAAGGCACCGGGGTTGCGGTGCCACCGGCTTGGGCCCGTAATCGCTGCTCGCAGCTATATTTATTATTATTTTTCTTACGACTATTTAGGCATTTTTGGGGCCCTTAACATGCTCAAAAACTCTTGAAACTTTGCACACGAGTCAGAACCCGCGGCCATCAGGGCCGGGCTGAAGCTGGTACCCGGGCGTGGCAGGGGGGCTCGACAGCGCCCCCTGGAACAGGGTCCGAAAACTTGGTCCATAAATCAAACACGCTTGCATGTAATAATATGAAACTTGGTACACATATAGATCTCATCGGGCCGCACAACTTTCATGCTCTAAGTTTTACGCCAGCCCAACAGGAAGTCGACGATTTAGGGTTGTTTGGAAACGCATGCTTAGGAATTTGAAACACTTCTCTTAGGGAATTCACCCGGTCAGCACCAAACTCTGTGTGCATGAAGTCAAGACATTGAGGATGAAAAATTGCCAGGGGATTTTTGATATCTCGAACGGTTTGGCTGTGGCGAGGAAACGAATTTATGGCGAATAATGGAAACAGGAAGTGTATTATAACTTCTGCATACATTGACGGATCTTGATAAAACTTCAGCAGTGTGTTCGTGGTCAGAGGCTGATCACATTGATGTGACTATTGTGAGTCAAAATTATAGCGCCACCTACTGGCAGCAAGAAGTGTGTCACTTTCAAAATGCTTTGAAATCACCCTCTTATTTTTACCCGATTTGCTTCAAACTTTATCTGTATAATGTAAACACACGGCAGATGTAGACCTGTGAAAGGATTATTGATATCTTAGATACTGTTGCCGTGGCAACGCATCAAACTTTAATTTTCTTTTTGGATGCTTTTGAGACTCTTAAGATGCTTGAAATTGGATGAAACTCGACAGACACATCACATTTATTAGCCCGTAGACATGTGCAAAGTTTCAGAAACGGGCGTGGTGAGGGGCTCAGTAGCGCCACCTTTAGTCATAAATGGGGCGGTTAGTTTTATCAACAGACACAAAACTTGGTATGTGTATTGTTCTCATCAAGACGGACAACTTTCTAATTGACATTAACCATCTCCGACCAACAGGAAGAGAGATATTTTGGTTTGAATGTGGATTTTCTGAAGAATTTTCTCTCCCTCTCTCTGTGTCTGTGTGTGTGTGAGGGGAGGGGGGGGGATTTGACTATTGCTTTTATATTGTTAATCAAGGTTTCAGGGGCTTTTGGGGTCCTTAACATGCTCAAAAACTCTTGAAACTTTGCACACAGGTCAGAACCCACGGCCATCAGGGCCGGGCTGAAGCTGGTACCCGGGCGTGGCTGGGGGGCTCAACAGCGCCCCCTTGAACGGGGTTCTAAAACTTGATCCATATATCAAACACGCTCGCATGAATTAATATGAAACTCGGTACACATATAGATCTCATCGGGCCGAACAACTTTACCCCCGTCAAGTTTTACGCCAGCCCAACAGGAAGTCGGCTATTATGGGTTGTTTGGAAAACGCTTGCTGTGGAATGTGAAATACTCCTCCTAGAAAATTCACCGTGTCCCCTTCAAACTCGGTGTGCATGTAGTCAAGACTTTGAGGATGCTAAATTGCGGACGGATTTTTGATATCTCGAACGGTTTGGCCGTGGCGAGGAATCGAATTTATGGCGAGAAAAGAGAAACACGGAAGTGGAATAACTTCTGCATACATTAACTGATCTTGATGAAACTTCAGCAGTGTGTTCGTGGTAAGAGGCCGATCAGATGGATGTAGCTATTGTGAGTCAAAGTTATAGCGCCACCAACTGGCAGCAGGAAGTGTGTCACTTTCAACATGCTTTTGACAAAAGTGGGGGGGTTACTTTTAACTACAGTAAAGAAAAAATAGTTTGTATATTGTTCTCATCAAGCCGGACAACTTTCTAATATACAGTTATTAGCTTCGACCAATAGGAAGTCAGATATTTTGGTTTGAATGTGAATTTATTTGCAAATTCAGCCTCTGCTTTTTACCCACTCCTGCTAAGTGTTTTTTTTTTTATTCACACCAAACTTTTTTAACACGATGAAAATACATTAAAGATGCTAAATTGTGAACGGATATTAAATATTTCAAACGGTTTTGACATGGCGAGGGATTAAAATAATGTCAAAAAAGGAATCAGAAAACATCTCATATCTTCTTAAAATTTAATTATACACCATTTATTTTTATATAAAATTATACAAATATCAGAACTAAACCGAAACAGAACTAGTTTTGGGTTTATTCAGTTTTTTTCAATTCAAGAATTATGTACAAGTTTAAAATCAGCCAGAATGCGCTATTTAGTAAAAAAAAAAAAGTCATACATAGGGCTATACTGCCCTCTTGTGTTCAAAATCAGGTAGGCCCATTGTATATTGTATTTATATATAAATATAATAGCGATGTGACTGAGAATTTTTTCCCACTGGTTAATCGATGTGTGACACCGCGGCGGGGGCTTTTAAATCGCTAACTTAAAGGGATACTCCACTTTAAATTGAAAATTCTGTCATCATATACTCACCCTCATGTTGTTTCAATCCTTTATTAATTTCTTTCTTCTGCTGAACAGAAAGGAAGATATTTAGAAGAATGTCAGTAACCAGACAGTTTCTGGTCTCATTGACTTCCATAGTATACATTTTTTTCCTACTATGGAAGTCAATGGGATCAGAAACTGTCTGGTTACTGACATTCTCCTAAATATCTTCCTTTCTGTTCAGCAGAAGAAAGAAATTCATAAAGGATTAAAACAACATGAGGGTGAGTATATGATGAGCGAAAGTGAAATACGGACATCCTAAAAAACATTCACTCTGTTCTGCTCGTTCCTCGCTGTAGACGTGTTATTGCCCATGCAGCCGTGAGCATTTTAGTTTCATTTAAAAAATAGCGCCATTTCGGGGGTGGGATTGCTTGAATGTTTTTTTACAAAAGCACAATGTTGTGTTTTATTGCGAGTGTACATAAATATAAGGGTGTATTCACACCAGGAAAGTCCGATAGTTCACTTGCTTTGGTCCGGACCAAATAGAATGTTGATTTTTTTTGTTTGGTACGGTTCGTTTTCACACTGCTCTTTTTACAAGTGAACCAAAATGTGTAAACAAAACCACACGTGTGCTAAGGTCGTCCATTCATTGGACAGGAATTCTCAAGCAGGGAAAAGCAGGAAGTGCAAAAAAAAGCAAAAAAAAAAAAAAAAAGCAGGAGATATTTCGTAATGTAATCGCCTATTTGTTATTTTACTGATTTGGTGTTATTCTTTACAAACGCAATATGAAGAAACTATGGTAGTATAGATAAAAGCCCGCCCGCACTGACAATTGATTGCTTGGGTCCTTACATGCGCTTCGTGAGGCACACTAGCTGGCACACACACGCAAGGTCTCTCGCTCCCTCTCTCTGCCGTGCGCGCACTCTTGCTCGCTCGCTCTAGATTTCCGGAGATTTTAAATGATTTGCGGGCATTCATGCGCTTCTATCGACATGCGGGAGACTGCCGGAACTTCCGGGAGACTTTGGATGTCTGTATAATAAGACACCATTATGCCAAAATGTCAGTTTTGTTAAGTATCCTCATAAGAGCAGTCAAATAAAAAGACGCAGTTTTCTGCAGTTGGGTCGGTTCATGTTCACACCGTAAATGAACCGTACCAGAGTTCGTTTGGAACCGTACCGAGACCACCTCTTCAGCTGGGTCTCGGTTCGATTGTTTGGTCCGCACCCGAGTTCGATTGCTGTATTCACACCTGCCCAAAAGGTCCGCACCAAGGGGGGAAACGAACTAGAGTTCGATTCAATCGAACCAAACAAGGCAGGTGTGAATACACCCTAAGTAAACACAGTGCAGTTTAAATGATGTCCTGTATGAACAAACTGACGGAGTAGCCTATGTTTTTATGTTTCCACTGTTCGATCGCGCCCACGCCTCACACACACACACACACACACACACACACACACACACACACACACACACACACACACACACACACACACACACACACACACTGTGCATTCCAGCATTGCAATCTTGACATCGCAGCCGGTTCATTACAGCCGTAATAAAATATAATAATAAATATAAATAGTCAACCTATTTGCAGCAAATGATGGTAGATTTTAGATCAATATATTTGTTTTCCTTACAATTTTAATTAACACTAACTTTATTCTCATCTGAATTATAAATAATTTATTTCTGTATAAAATAATACTACCATTAAAAAATACATTTGATTGTCTTTTTTAATCAATGGAGAATGTGTGACTTAAAAATAAACAGATTAGTGCTCGGTTTGAGGACAAGAAATGAAAACCAATGCAATATGATGAATGTCCAAAAACGTTCGCTCTTCTCTGCCCGTTCCTCGCCTCGCCATATATATATATATATATATATATATATATATATATATATATATATATATATATATATATATATATATATATATATTTATATTTATTTATTTATTTTTTGTTACATATATAATGTATATATTATATATTTTTTTGTTACATATATACATATATATATATATATATATATATATATATAAATATAGCTGCGAGCAGCGATGGAGGGCCCAAGCCGGTGACACCGCCACCCCGGTGGCTTTAGTGTAACTAAAGGCACCAGGGTGGCGGTGCCACCGGCTTGGGCCCGCCATCGCTGCTCGCAGCTATATTTATTATTATTATTGTTCAAGGGTTCGGGGGCTTTTGGGGCCTTTAACGTGCTCAAAAACTCATGAAACTTTGCACACAGGTCAGAAGCTGCGGCCATTAGGGCCGGGCTGAAGATGGTACCTGGGCGTGGCAGGGGGGCTCGACAGCGCCCCCTTGAATGGGGTCCGAGTGCGGTCCGAAAACTTGGTCCATATACCAAACACTCTTGCATGAATTAATATGAAACTCGGTACACATATAGATCTTATTGGGCTGAACAACTTTCGTGCTCTAAGTTTTACGCCAGCCCAACAGGAAGTCGGCTATTATGGGTTGTTTGGAAAACGCATGCTGTGGAATTTGATGTACTCCTCCTAGGAAATGCATCCATTCGCCTCCAAACTCGGTGTGCATGAAGTCAAGACATTGAGGATGATAAATTGCGGACGGATTTTTGATATCTCGAACGGTTTGGCCGAGGCGAGGAAACGAATTTATGGCGAATAATGGGACACAGGAAGTGTATTATAACTTCTGCATACATTGACTGATCTTGATAAAACTTCAGCAGTGTGTTCGTGGTCAGAGGCCGATCACATTGATGTGACTATTGTGAGTCAAAGTTATAGCGCCACCAACTGGCAGCAGGAAGTGTGTCACTTTCAAAATGCTTTGAAATCACCCTCTTATTTTTACCCGATTTGCTTCAAACTTTATGTGTATAATGTAAACACACGGCAGATGTAGACCTGTGAAAGGATTTTTGATATCTTTAATACTGTTGCCATGGCAACGCTTCAAACTTTAATATTCTTTTTTGATGCTTTTGAGACTCTTAACATACTTGAAATTGCATGAAACTCGACAGACACATCACATTTATTTGCACGTAGACATGTGCAAAGTTTCAGAAACGGGTGTGGTGAGGGGCTCAGTAGCGCCACCTTTAGTCATAAGTGGGGCGGTTAGTTTTATCAACAGTAACAAAACTTGGTATGTGTATTGTTCTCATCAAGACGGACAACTTTCTAATTGACATTAACCATCTCCGACCAACAGGAAGAGAGATATTTTGGTTTGAATGTGGATTTTCTGAAGAATTTTCTCTCCCTCTCTCTGTGTCTCTGTGTGTGTGAGGGGAGGGGGGGATTTGACTATTGCTTTTATATTGTTAATCAAGGTTTCAGGGGCTTTTGGGGTCCTTAACATGCTCAAAAACTCTTGAAACTTTGCACACAGGTCAGAACCCACGGCCATCAGGGCCGGGCTGAAGCTGGTACCCGGGCGTGGCTGGGGGGCTCAACAGCGCCCCCTTGAACGGGGTTCTAAAACTTGGTCCATATATCAAACACGCTTGCATGAATTAATATGAAACTCGGTACACATATAGATCTCATCGTGCCGAACAACTTTCCCCTGGTCAAGTTTTACGCCAGCCCAACAGGAAGTCGGCTATTATGGGTTGTTTGGAAAACACTTGCTGTGGAATGTGAAATACTCCTCCTAGAAAATTCACCGTGTCCCCTCCAAACTCGGTGTGCATGTAGTCAAGACTTTGAGGATGCTAAATTGCGGACGGATTTTTGATATCTCGAACGGTTTGGCCATGGCGAGGAATCGAATTTATGGCGAGAAAAGAGAAACACGAAGTGGAATAACTTCTGCATACATTAACTGATCTTGATGAAACTTCAGCAGTGTGTTCGTGGTAAGAGGCCGATCAGATGGATGTAACTATTGTGATTCAAAGTTATAGCGCCACCAACTGGCAGCAGGAAGTGTGTCACTTTCAACATGCTTTTGACAAAAGCGGGGGGGTTAGTTTTAACTCCAGTAAAAAAAACTCAGTTCATATATTGATCTCATCGACCCGGACAACTTTCTAATTTAAAGTCATTAGCTCTGACCATCAGGAAGTCAGATATTTTGGTCTGAATGTGGATTTTTTTGCAAAATCAGCCTCTGAATTTTTAGCCACCTTTATCTAAGTGGTTATTTTATTCCCACCAAACTTTTTCAACATGATAAAAATATATTACTGATGCTAAATTGTGAACGGATAATAAATATCTCAAACGGTTTTGCTATGGCGAGGGATTAAAGTAATGTCAAAAAAGTAAACACTAAAAGGCTCATATATTCTAAAAATGTAATTATACACCATTTATTACTACATAAAAGTATACAAATATCAGAACTTAACTCATTTTATTCTTTTTTTTTTCAATTTAAGAATGAAGTTTCAGTTTAAAAACTGCCAGAATGGTTGTTTAGTCTAAACAATAAATAAATAAAGTCAAACATAGTGCTATACTGCCCTCTTGTGTTCAAAATCAGGTAGGCCTATTATATCTATATAAAAATATACTAGGTATGTGACGGTGAGAATATTTTACCACCGGTTAACTGACGTGTGACACTGCTGGGGGCTTTTTAATCGCTAACTTAAAAACGAAAGTAAAATATGTTCGTCCGCACGGACATTGATAATGGTGCGGAGCAGAGCGAGCGTTTTCAATAAATTCCTATGGAAGGAGGAATGACCTAAGAAACGTTGACTCTGTTCTGCTCGTTCCTCGCTGAGGACGCGCACCATTATGAATGCCTGTGCAGCCGTGAGCATTTTAGTTTCATTTTCGGGGCGGATTGCTTGAATGTATTTAAAAAAAGCACAATGTTGTGTTTTATTGCTACTGTACAAAAATATAAGTTAACACTTTGCAGTTTGAATGATGTTCTGCACAAAATGACAGAGTATGTTTTTATGTGTCCACTGTTCAATCGCGCCCTCGTTTTAGTGATTCCCAAGTTATTTTTTCATTTAAGTTTTTTTCATTGTTCTAATCAGGTCAGGCAAGTAAAATTATCTGTGTCTTATCCCTTACATTTTTATATGATTATATAAATATATAATACACTACTGTTCAAAAATTTGGCGTCAGTAAGATTTTTAAGCTAAGTTTCTTCTGCTCACCAAGGCTGCATTTATTTGATTAAAAATACAAACAAAAACAGTAATATTGTAAAATAGTATTCCAATTTAAAACAGCTGCTTTCTATTTTAATATATTTTAAACTGTTATTTATTCCTGTGATCAAAGCTGAGTTTTCAGCATCATTATTCCAGTCGTCACTGTCACATGATCCTTCAGAAATTATTCGAATATGATGATTGATGCTCAAGAAACATTCATTATTATTTTAAATGTCGAAAACAGTTATGTACAGTCTTTGATGAATAGAAAGTTCAAAAGAACAGCATTTATCTGAAATCTAAAGCTTTTGTAACATTAAACACTACCGTTCAGAAGTTTGGGGTCAGTAATAATTTTAATTTTATTTTTGGGGGAAATAAATAAATAAATCAATACTTTTATTCATCGAGAATGAGTTAAACTGATAAAAAGTTACAGTACAGACATTTATAATGTTAAAAAAAATTATATTTGAAATAAATGCTGTTCTTTTGAACTTTACATTCATCAACGCATTTTGAAAAAAAATCTGTACACAACTGTTTTCAACATTGAAAATAATAATTAATATTTATTGACCATCAATCATCATATTAGAATGGTTTCTGAAGGATCATGTGACACTGAAGACGGGAGTAATGATGCTGAAAACTCAGCTTTGATCACATAAATTAATTACAGTGTAAAATATTTTAAAATAGAAAACAGCTGTTTTAAATTGGAATAATATTTCACAATATTACTGTTTTTGTTTGTATTTTTAATCAAATTAATGCAGCCTTGGTGAGCAGAAGAGACTTCTCCTAAAAACATTAAAAATCTTCCTTACCCCAAACTTTTGAACGGTATATATATATATATATATATATATATATATATATATATATATATATATGTTTGTATAATATATATATATATATATATATATATAAATATAGCTGCGAGCAGCGATGGAGGGCCAAAGCCGGCGGTACCGCCACCCCGGTGCCTTTAGGTAACTAAAGGCACCGGGGTTGCGGTGCCACCGGCTTGGGCCCGTAATCGCTGCTCGCAGCTATATTTATTATTATTTTTCTTACGACTATTTAGGCATTTTTGGGGCCCTTAACATGCTCAAAAACTCTTGAAACTTTGCACACGAGTCAGAACCCGCGGCCATCAGGGCCGGGCTGAAGCTGGTACCCGGGCGTGGCAGGGGGGCTCGACAGCGCCCCCTGGAACAGGGTCCGAAAACTTGGTCCATAAATCAAACACGCTTGCATGTAATAATATGAAACTCGGTACACATATAGATCTCATCGGGCCGCACAACTTTCATGCTCTAAGTTTTACGCCAGCCCAACAGGAAGTCGACTATTTAGGGTTGTTTGGAAACGCATGCTTAGGAATTTGAAACACTTCTCTTAGGGAATTCACCCGGTCAGCACCAAACTCTGTGTGCATGAAGTCAAGACATTGAGGATGAAAAATTGCCAGGGGATTTTTGATATCTCGAACGGTTTGGCTGTGGCGAGGAAACGAATTTATGGCGAATAATGGGACACAGGAAGTGTATTATAACTTCTGCATACATTGACGGATCTTGATAAAACTTCAGCAGTGTGTTCGTGGTCAGAGGCTGATCACATTGATGTGACTATTGTGAGTCAAAATTATAGCGCCACCTACTGGCAGCAAGAAGTGTGTCACTTTCAAAATGCTTTGAAATCACCCTCTTATTTTTACCCGATTTGCTTCAAACTTTATCTGTATAATGTAAACACACGGCAGATGTAGACCTGTGAAAGGATTATTGATATCTTAGATACTGTTGCCGTGGCAACACATCAAACTTTAATTTTCTTTTTGGATGCTTTTGAGACTCTTAAGATGCTTGAAATTGGATGAAACTCGACAGACACATCACATTTATTAGCCCGTAGACATGTGCAAAGTTTCAGAAACGGGCGTGGTGAGGGGCTCAGTAGCGCCACCTTTAGTCATAAATGGGGCGGTTAGTTTTATCAACAGCAACAAAACTTGGTATGTGTATTGTTCTCATCAAGACGGACAACTTTCTAATTGACATTAACCATCTCCGACCAACAGGAAGAGAGATATTTTGGTTTGAATGTGGATTTTCTGAAGAATTTTCTCTCCCTCTCTCTGTGTCTGTGTGTGTGTGAGGGGAGGGGGGGGATTTGACTATTGCTTTTATATTGTTAATCAAGGTTTCAGGGGCTTTTGGGGTCCTTAACATGCTCAAAAACTCTTGAAACTTTGCACACAGGTCAGAACCCACGGCCATCAGGGCCGGGCTGAAGCTGGTACCCGGGCGTGGCTGGGGGGCTCAACAGCGCCCCCTTGAACGGGGTTCTAAAACTTGATCCATATATCAAACACGCTCGCATGAATTAATATGAAACTCGGTACACATATAGATCTCATCGGGCCGAACAACTTTACCCCGGTCAAGTTTTACGCCAGCCCAACAGGAAGTCGGCTATTATGGGTTGTTTGGAAAACGCTTGCTGTGGAATGTGAAATACTCCTCCTAGAAAATTCACCGTGTCCCCTTCAAACTCGGTGTGCATGTAGTCAAGACTTTGAGGATGCTAAATTGCGGACGGATTTTTGATATCTCGAACGGTTTGGCTGTGGCGAGGAATCGAATTTATGGCGAGAAAAGAGAAACACAGAAGTGGAATAACTTCTGCATACATTAACTGATCTTGATGAAACTTCAGCAGTGTGTTCGTGGTAAGAGGCCGATCAGATGGATGTAGCTATTGTGAGTCAAAGTTATAGCGCCACCAACTGGCAGCAGGAAGTGTGTCACTTTCAACATGCTTTTGACAAAAGTGGGGGGGTTACTTTTAACTACAGTAAAGAAAAAATAGTTTGTATATTGTTCTCATCAAGCCGGACAACTTTCTAATTTACATTCAATAGCTCTGGCCATCAGGAAGTCAGATATTTTGGTCTGAATGTGAATTTTTTTGCAAAATCAGCCTCTGAATTTTTAGCCACTCCTCTTAAACTATTTATTTTATTCGTACCAAACTTTTTCAACATGATGAAATATGCTAAATTGTGAATGGATAATAAATATCTCAAACGGTTTTGCTATGGCGAGGGATTAAAGTAAAAATCTTCTAAAAATGTAATTATATACCATTTATTTCTATATAAAAGTATACAAATATCACAACTAAACCCATTTTATTCTGTTTTTGCAATTCAAGAAGAATGAAAAAGTTAAAAACAGGCTATTTAGTGCTATTTGGTTCAACAAAAAAGCAAACATAGGGCTATACTGCCCTCTTGTGTCCAAAAGGACATCAAAATAGTATATAAAACTTTTTACCAGGTAGGCCAATATTGTATTTAAATATACATTTATTAGGTATGTGTCTGAGGATATTTTCCCACCGGTTAATCAACGTGTGACACGAGTGGGTGCTTTTAAATCGCTAATATAATAGTGAAAGAAAAATAATGATAATGTTGCACACACAAATCACACACATGTGGGAAAGAATGATGCTTTTAAACAACACTAAACCGCCATTAGGTGTCGCCAGGCATCCATCTTAATAAGCGAGTCATTGATTCATTCGTTCAAACGATTCGTTCGAATGAGTCGATCATGATTAAGACAGATGTTTATGGATTGATCATTCAATCGTTGAGTCAACCGATTCGTTAAAAATGCTGAATCGTTCAGTTATGAGAAAACACGTCAAGTCAAGTCAAGTCAAGTCATCTTCATTTATATAGCGCTTTTAACAATGTAGATTGTCTCAAAGCAGCTTTACAGAGATAAATGTATAATTTAACGTAAGATTGTTTTGGCTTTATAGCGGTTCTTTAATAAAGTTATTTTCCAGCTAAAGTTAGTTTTGATTGATTCGCTTCCGTCGCAACGATCATTTGTTTTTAAATTAGGGCCGCCAAGACGACACCATTCTCTCTACACAGACTTTAGCGAACCTGTGAGAAACGCTGATGGCGTTCAGATGCGCATTAAGAACGGGTTCTATAATTATGTGCGTTTGAATATATGTGTGCAGGTTTGGAATTCCCTACAAACCAAGCCTAAACAAATTACTGGTGTTTCCTTATAGTTTTGATTCAGAATTTTATTTTATTTTATCAATTCGGGGTAGATACGCAAATTGAGTTTTCCCGACGACGCGTTATCTGTAGAGTGGGAAAGGGATCCTCCATAGGGAGAGACTAGTTGGCCCTTCAGCACTGCATTGACATCGGGTCCAGGCGAAGGTCCTTCATCAGATCTGGAAACGGCCTGGATCCGGCAGGCTGCGGGAAAACCTTGGGATAAACAAAGACACTAAAATTAGCGTAGATGCCATTCTTCTCATGATGTAACAAGTACATCAGGATTTATGGGAAGTGTTCCCGGTTCCAGCTGACCTAATCTATGCAGCCTAATATTGAATTATAGAAGTCTATAATGTATTATGTGAACGCTATGTCAAAGAGATGTGTCTTTAATCTAGATTTGAACTGACAGAGTGTGTCTGCTTCCCGGACAATGGTAGGAAGGCTGTTCCAAAGTTTTGGTGCTAAATAGGAAAAGGATCTACCGCCAGCAGTCGATTTAGATATTCTAGGTATTATCAACTGGCCGGAATTTTGAGATCGCAATAGACGTGAAGGAGTATAATGCGTTAAGAGCTCGCTCAAGTACCGCGGAGCTAAACCATTTAGTGCTTTGTAAGTAATCAGCAATATTTTAAAATTGATGCGATGTTTAATAGGGAGCCAGTGCAGTTTTGACAGAACCGGGCTAATATGGTCATACTTCCTGGTTCTGGTAAGAACTCGAGCTGCTGCGTTTTGAACCAGCTGTAGTTTGTTTATTAAGCGTGCAGGGCAACCACCCAGTAGAGCATTACAATAATCTAGCCTTGAGGTCATGAACGCATGGACTAATTGTTCCGCATTTGTCAATGAGAGCATATGACGTAATTTAGATATATTTTTAAGATGGAAAAATGCGGTTTTACAGATACTAGACACGTGACTTTCAAATGAAAGATTGGTATCAAAGAGCACACCCAGGTTCCTAACCGACGACGAAGACTTAACAGAGCAGCCATCAAGTGTTAGACAGTATTCTAGGTTATTACGTGAGGAAGTTTTTTGTCCAATAATTAGAATCTCTGTTTTTTCAGAATTTAGAAGTAGGAAATTACGAGTCATCCAGTTTTTTATATCAGCTATGCATTCTGTTAATTTAGTGAATTGGTAAGTTTCGTTAGGTTTTGAAGAAATATAGAGCTGAGTATCGTCGGCATAACAGTGGAAGCTAATTCCATGTTTCCTAATGATATCTCCTAATGGCAGCATGTACAGAGTGAACAGCAGCGGTCCTAGTACTGAGCCCTGTGGTACGCCATACTGAACTTGTGATTGATAAGACATCTCTTCATTTACTGCTACAAACTGATAACGGTCAGATAAGTATGATTTAAACCATGCTAGTGCAATTCCACTAATGCCAACATAGTTTTCTAGTCTATTTAAAAGAATGTCGTGGTCAATGGTGTCAAACGCAGCACTAAGATCGAGTAACACTAATAGAGAGACACAACCATGATCGGATGATAAGAGCAAATCATTTGTTACTCTAACGAGAGCAGTCTCAGTACTATGGTATGGTCTAAATCCGGACTGAAAATCCTCGCAGATATCATTTCTTTCTAGAAAGGAACATAGTTGTGAAGATACTGCCTTTTCTAGTATCTTTGACAGAAAGGGTAGATTCGAGATCGGCCTGTAATTGACTAATTCTGAAGGATCAAGTTGCATTTTTTTTTTTTTTCATCATCACGTGATGCGTGATGGTTCTGCCGTGATCTTTGTTTAACTATTTTCGCTGCTGAAACAGAACAAAAACAGTCAACATTGCATCTAAAATGTAAGTGACTTAATTGTAACTGTTTATTAACCTGTTGTATGAAATCTAGGGGTGGGAGAAAAAATTGATTCTTAGATGCATCGCGATGCGGACGTGGACGATTCTGAATCGATTCACAAATGTCAAAAAATCGATTCTCTAAAAAATTTTTTTTCTAATAACGTAATATTGACGGAAGGCAAAAGGCGGAACTCTAAGCGGACGTGCGTGCAGTCTGTGGCGCGCACATAACAGAGAAGTTTCTTCTGCTCACCAAGGCTGCATTTATTTGATTAAAAATACAAACAAAAACAGTAATATTGTAAAATAGTATTCCAATTTAAAACAGCTGCTTTCTATTTTAATATATTTTAAACTGTTATTTATTCCTGTGATCAAAGCTGAGTTTTCAGCATCATTACTCCAGTCGTCACTGTCACATGATCCTTCAGAAATTATTCTAATATGATGATTGATACTCAAGAAACATTCATTATTATTTTAAATGTCGAAAACAGTTGTGTACAGTCTTTGATGAATAGAAAGTTCAAAAGAACAGCATTTATCTGAAATCTAAAGCTTTTGTAACGTTAAACACTACCGCTCAAAAGTTTGTGGTTAGTAATAATTAAAATTTTATTTTTGGGGGAAAGAAATAAAATAAATCAGTACTTTTATTTATGAAGGATGAGTTAAACTGATCAACAGTTACAGTAAAGACATTTATAATGTTAAAAATATATATATTTGAAATATATGCTGTTCTTTTGAACTTTACATTCATCAAAGCATTTTGAAAAAAAAAAATCTGTACACAACTGTTTTCAACATTGAAAATAATAATGAATATTTATTGAGCATCAATCATCATATTAGTATGATTTCTGAAGGATCATGTGACACTGAAGACTGGAGTAATGATGCTGAAAACTCAACTTTGATCACAGAAATGAATTACTATGTAAAATATTTTAAAATTGAAAACAGCTGTTTTAAATTGGAATAATATTTCACAATATTACTGTTTTTGTTTGTATTTTTAATCAATAAATGCAGCCTTGGTGAGCAGAAGAGACTTCTCCTAAAAACATTAAAAATCTTACTGACCCCAAACTTTTGAACAATAATATATATATATATATATATATATATATATACATATATATGTATGTGTGTGTATGTATGTATATATATATATATATATATATATATATATATATAAATATAGCTGCGAGCAGCGATGGAGGGCCAAAGCCGGCGGTACCGCCACCCCGGTGCCTTTAGGTAACTAAAGGCACCGGGGTTGCGGTGCCACCGGCTTGGGCCCGTAATCGCTGCTCGCAGCTATATTTTATTATTATTTTTTATCAACCTTTCGGGCACTTTTGGGGCCCTTAACGTGCTCGAAAACTCTTGAAACTTTGCACACAGGTCAGAACCCGCGGCCATTAGGGCCGGGCTGAAGCTGGGACACGGGCGTGGCAGGGAGGCTCGACAGCGCCCCCTGGAACGGGGTCCGAAAACTTGGTCCATAAATCAAACACGCTTGCATGTAATAATATGAAACTCGGTACACATATAGATCTCATCGGGCCAAACAACTTTCGTACTTTTACTTTTTACGCCAGCCAAACAGGAAGTCGGCTATTATGGGTTGTTTGGAAAACGCATGCTGTGGAATTTGATGTACTCCTCCTAGGAAATTCATCCATTCGCCTCAAAACTCGGTGTGCATGAAGTCAAGACATTGAGGATGATAAATTGCGGACGGATTTTTGATATCTCGAACGGTTTGGCCAAGGCGAGGAAACGAATTTATGGCGAATAATGGGACACAGGAAGTGTATTATAACTTCTGCATACATTGACTGATCTTGATAAAACTTCAGCAGTGTGTTCGTGGTCAGAGGCCGATCACATTGATGTGACTATTGTGAGTCAAAGTTATAGCGCCACCAACTGGCAGCAGGAAGTGTGTCACTTTCAAAATGCTTTGAAATCACCCTCTTATTTTTACCCGATTTGCTTCAAACTTTATGTGTATAATGTAAACACACGGCAGATGTAGACCTGTGAAAGGATTTTTGATATCTTTAATACTGTTGCCATGGCAACGCTTCAAACTTTAATATTCTTTTTTGATGCTTTTGAGACTCTTAAAATACTTGAAATTGGATGAAACTCGACAGACACATCACATTTATTAGCCCGTAGACATGTGCAAAGTTTCAGAAACGGGCGTGGTGAGGGGCTCAGTAGCGCCACCTTTAGTCATAAATGGGGCGGTTAGTTTTATCAACAGCAACAAAACTTGGTATGTGTATTGTTCTCATCAAGACGGACAACTTTCTAATTGACATTAACCATCTCCGACCAACAGGAAGAGAGATATTTTGGTTTGAATGTGGATTTTCTGAAGAATTTTCTCTCCCTCTCTCTGTGTCTGTGTGTGTGTGAGGGGAGGGGGGGGATTTGACTATTGCTTTTATATTGTTAATCAAGGTTTCAGGGGCTTTTGGGGTCCTTAACGTGCTCAAAAACTCTTGAAACTTTGCACACAGGTCAGAACCCACGGCCATCAGGACCGGGCTGAAGCTGGTACCCGGGCGTGGCAGGGGGGCTCAACAGCGCCCCCTTGAACGGGGTTCTAAAACTTGGTCCATATATCAAACACGCTTGCATGAATTAATATGAAACTCGGTACACATATAGATCTCATCGTGCCGAACAACTTTCCCCTGGTCAAGTTTTACGCCAGCCCAACAGGAAGTCGGCTATTATGGGTTGTTTGGAAAACGCTTGCTGTGGAATGTGAAATACTCCTCCTAGAAAATTCACCGTGTCCCCTCCAAACTCGGTGTGCATGTAGTCAAGATTTTGAGGATGCTAAATTGCGGACGGATTTTTGATATCTCGAACGGTTTGGCCGTGGCGAGGAATTGAATTTATGGCGAGAAAAGAGAAACACGAAGTGGAATAACTGCTGCATACATTAACTGATCTTGATGAAACTTCACCAGTGTGTTCGTGGTAAGAGGCCGATCAGATGGATGTGGCTATTGTGATTCAAAGTTATAGCGCCACCAACTGGCAGCAGGAAGTGTGTCACTTTCAACATGCTTTTGACAAAAGTGGGGGGGTTAGTTTTAACTACAGTAAAAAAAACTCAGTTCATATATTGATCTCATCGACCCGGACAACTTTCTAATTTAAAGTCATTAGCTCTGACCATCAGGAAGTCAGATATTTTGGTCTGAATGTGGATTTTTTTGCAAAATCAGCCTCTGAATTTTTAGCCACCTTTATCTAAGTGGTTATTTTATTCCCACCAAACTTTTTCAACATGATAAAAATATATTAATGATGCTAAATTGTGAACGGATAATAAATATCTCAAACGGTTTTGCTATGGCGAGGGATTAAAGTATTGTCTAAAAAGTAAACAGTAAAAGGCTCATATATTCTAAAAATGTAATTATACACCATTTATTACTATATAAAAGTATACAAATATCAGAACTTAACTCATTTTATTCTTTTTTTTCAATTTAAGAATGAAGTTTAAGTTTAAAAACTGCCAGAATGGTTGTTTAGTCTAAACAATAAATAAATAAAGTCAAACATAGTGCTATACTGCCCTCTTGTGTTCAAAATCAGGTAGGCCTATTATATCTATATAAAAATATACTAGGTATGTGACAGTGAGAATATTTTACCACCGGTTAACTGACGTGTGACACCGCTGGGGGCTTTTTAATCGCTAACTTAAAAACGAAAGTAAAATATGTTCGTCCGCACGGACATTGATAATGGTGCGGAGCAGAGCGAGCTTTTTCAATAAATTCCTATGGAAGGAGCAATGACCTAAAAAACGTTGACTCTGTTCTGCTCGTTCCTCGCTGAGGACGCGCACCATTATGAATGCCTGTGCAGCCGTGGCCCGTGAGCATTTTAGTTTCATTTTCGGGGCGGATTGCTTGAATGTATTTTAAAAATGCACAATGTTGTGTTTTATTGCTACTGTACAAAAATATAAGTTAACACTTTGCAGTTTGAATGATGTTCCAAACAAAATGACAGAGAATGTTTTTATGTGTCCACTGTACAATCGCGCCCTCGTTTTAGTGATTCCCAAGTTATTTTTTCATTTAAGTTTTTTCATTGTTCTAATCAGGTCAGGCAAGTAAAATTATCTGTGTCTTATCCCTTACATTTTTATATAATATATATACACTACTGTTCAAAAATTTGGGGTCAGTAAGATTTTTAAGCGAAGTTTCTTCTGCTCACCAAGGCTGCATTTATTTGATTACAAACAAAAACAGTAATATTGTAAAATAGTATTCCAATTTAAAACAGCTGCTTTCTATTTTAATATATTTTAAACTGTTATTTATTCCTGTGATCAAAGCTGAGTTTTCAGCATCATTACTCCAGTCGTCACTGTCACATGATCCTTCAGAAATTATTCTAATATGATGATTGATGCTCTAGAAACATTCATTATTATTTTAAATGTCGAAAACAGTTGTGTACAGTCTTTGATGAATAGAAAGTTCAAAAGAACAGCATTTATCTGAAATCTAAAGCTTTTGTAACATTAAACACTACCGTTCAGAAGTTTGGGGTCAGTAATAATTTAAATTTAAATTTTGGGGGAAAGAAATAAAATAAATCAATACTTTTATTCATCGAGAATGAGTTAAACTGATCAAAAGTTACAGTACATACATTTATAATGTTAAAAAAATTTATATTTGAAATAAATGCTGTTCTTTTGAACTTTACATTCATCAACGCATTTTGAAAAAAAATCTGTACACAACTGTTTTCAACATTGAAAATAATAATTAATATTTATTGACCATCAATCATCATATTAGAATGATTTCTGAAGGATCATGTGACACTGAAGACAGGAGTAATGATGCTGAAAACTCAGCTTTGATCACATAAATTAATTACAGTGTAAAATATTTTAAAATAGAAAACAGCTGTTTTAAATTGGAATAATATTTCACAATATTACTGTTTTTGTTTGTATTTTTATTCAAATAAATGCAGCCTTGGTGAGCAGAAGAGACTTCTCCTAAAAACATAAAAAATCTTCCTGACCCCAAACTTTTGAACGGTATATATATATATATATATATATATACACATATATAAATACATATATATGTGTGTATATGTTTGTATAATATATATATATATATATATATATATATATATATATATATATATATATATATATATATATATATAAATATAGCTGCGAGCAGCGATGGAGGGCCAAAGCCGGCGGTACCGCCACCCCGGTGCCTACACTAAGGCACCAGGGTGGCGGTGCCACCGGCTTGGGCCCGCAATCGCTGCTCGCAGCTATATTTAGGGCCCAAGCCCTGAAAGGGCGAAGGCCCTATTGTTTTCGGTAGGATTATTATTATTATTATTATTATTATTATTATTATTTTGTCAACCTTTCGGGCACTTTTGGGGCCCTTAACATGCTCGAAAACTCTTGAAACTTTGCACACAGGTCAGAACCCGCGGCCATCAGGGCCGGGCTGAAGCTGGTACCCGGGCGTGGCAGGGGGGCTCGACAGCGCCCCCTGGAACGGGATCCGAACACGTGTCCATAAATCAAACACGCTTGCATGTTATAATATGAAACTCGGTACACATGTAGATCTCATCGGGCCGAACAACTTTCGTGCTCTAAGTTTTACGCCAGCCCAACAGGAAGTCGGCTATTATGGGTTGTTTGGAAACGCATGGTCTGGTATTTGAAACACTTCTCCTAGGGAATTCACCCGATCGCCACCAAACTCGGTGGGAATGAAGTCAAGACATTGAGGATGCTAAATTGCGGACGGATTTTTGATATCTCGAACGGTTTGGCCGTGGCGAGGAAACGAATTTATGGCGAATAATGGAAACAGGAAGTGTGTTATAACTTCTGCATACATTAACTGATCTTGATGAAACTTCAGCAGTGTGTTCGTGGTCAGAGGCCGATCACATGGATGTGACTATTGTGAGTCAAAGTTATAGCGCCACCAACTGGCAGCAGGAATATGTCACTTTCAAAATGCTTTGAAATCACCCTCTTATTTTTACCCGATTTGCTTCAGACTTTAGGTGTACAATGTAGACACACGGCAGATGTAGACCTGTGTAAGGATTATTTATATCTTAGATACTGTTGCCGTGGCAACGCATCAAACTTTAATATTCTTTTTTGATGCTTTTGAGACTCTTAACATACTTGAAATTGCATGAAACTCGACAGACACATCACATTTATTAGCCAGTAGACATGTGCAAAGTTTCAGAAACGGGCGTGGTGAGGGGCTCAGTAGCGCCACCTTTAGTCAAAAATGGGGGCTTAGTTTTACATAGAGTCACTAAACTCGCTATGTATATTGTTCTCATTAAACCGGACAACTTTCTAATTCACACTTATTAGCTGAGAGCAACAGGAAGTCAGATATTTTGGTTTGAATGTGATTTTTTGGAGAATTTTC